>NC_135414.1:6260346-6262846 GCF_051991245.1 Festucalex cinctus
TTTTTCAGCTGGTAAAAGGCTGTTTTAGTGATGAATTTAATGATTGCTGAAGGTCAGGTCTGAGTCTATTAGTACCCCAAGATTTCGAACTTGGTCTTCAGTTTCTAAAGACAGTGACTCAAGCTGTTTTTTAACAGCAATCCTCTTTTCTTTATTGCCGAAAACAATGAGCTCCGTTTTGTTTTCGTTCAGCTGAAGGAAATTTTGGTTCATCCAGTTGTTAACTTGCTCTAGAGAATGACACAATGCGTTAATAGAACTGCTGTCATTTGGGGACATAGATAAATACAGTTGTGTGTCATCTGCATAACTATGATAGTCAACATCGGTGTTCTGAAGCATTTGACCCAAAGGTAACATATACAGACTGAACAACAGGGGTCCAAGGACTGACCCTTGAGGGACCCCACATATCATGGCCTTTCGATCAGATTCAAAATTTCCAATGGTCACAAAGTAACTCCTTTCCTCCAAATAGGACCTGAACCATTTAAGGACTATTCCATTTAATCCCACCCAAGTTTCCAGCCTGTCTAACAGTATATTATGATCAATCGTGTCAAATGCTGCACTGAGGTCCAACAAGACGAGCACTGATACCTTCCCTGCATCAGTGCTCAATCTTATATCATTCAGTACTTTAATCAGAGCTGTTTCTGTACTGTGATGAGGTCGGAAACCTGACTGGAATTTATCCAAAAGTCCGTTTAAGCTAAAAAAATTGCTGAGTTGATTAAAAACCACTTTTTCAACTATTTTAGTTACGAAGGGAAGGTTTGCGATTGGTCTATAATTTGCTAGCAGGGAGACATCCAGTGTTCTCTTTTTTAGAATGGGCTTGACGGCGGCTACTTTCAGACATTTAGGAAGTTCACCTGATTGAAGTGAGCAATTAATTATTTGTTGTAAATCGATCTGAACAGATTTCACAATGGTTTTGAAAAAGCCAGATGGAATTGTGTCAAGACAGCTCGTGGAAGGTTTCAATTGCTGAACCAAGTCTACTACAGTATTTTGATCCACTGAGTCAAATTCTGTCATGGTAATTAAATTATTCCTAGGTGATTTTAAGTGCAGCATCGTTTTGTTATTTTGCTGGTTTGTAACAATGTTTGACCTGATGGCTTGTACTTTTTCACTAAAGTAGCAGGCAAATTCATTGCATTTATCTGTTGAGAGGAGTTCTGGCGCTGTTTGATTTGGGGGATTTGTACGTTTGTCAACCACGCCAAATAGAGTGCGTGTATTGTTGAGGTTCCTACTAATAATTTCAGAAAAGTGTTGTTGTCTAGCTATTACTAACTCTTGGTTAAAATGACAAAGACATTGTCTGTACAGGTCAAAATGAACTTGGAGTTTAGTTTTTCTCCACTTTCGCTCTGCTTTTCTGCATTTAGATTTCAAAGTCATTATGTTGGTAGTACACCTCCAAGGTGTTTTAGTTCGGGATGAAATGGTCTTAGTTTTAATAGGAGCAACAGCATCCAAAACATTTGAGATTTTTGAGGTGAATTCATCCAGAAGTTCATCAAAGGTCTCTGCATTTACAGTTGGTGATGCAGCCATTAATTCCATAAACATGTTGCTTGTATTCTCATTTATGTACCTTTTTTTAATCGAGACAGTAGTTGTTTGAACTTCTGGGATTGTTTGTAATTCAAAAAACACACAGAAATGATCTGAAATAGCCAGATCTTTCACCTCAACAGATAAAATGTCAACACCTTTAGAGATGACGAGATCAAGAATGTGACCTTGATTGTGTGTTGGACCTTTTACATGTTGTGAGAGACCAAAAGTATCAAGTATATTACAAAATTCTTTGGTATTTTTATCCAAGTTGTTGTCAACATGAATGTTAAAGTCTCCAGTTAAGACCAGATAATCATAGTCGGTACAAATTACTGACAGCATTTCTTCAAATTCCTCCATGAATCTGCCTTTTTGTTTTGGAGGTCTATAAATTATGACAATGACGATGTTTGGTTCACCTTTTACCAAAAGACTAAGATATTCAAATGAATTAAAGCTTCCCAATGAAATTTCTTTACACTGAAATAGAGATTTAAAAATGGCAGCAAGTCCACCACCATTTTTGCCATTACGACATTTGTTCATGAAACTAAAATTTGTTGGTGTTGCCTCATTGAGAACTGTGTTGCAGGAACCTTCTGTTAGCCATGTTTCACTGAGGAGAAATAAGTCAAGATCATATGTCATAATAATGTCATGAATCAACAATGATTTGTTAACTAGTGATCTTGTATTTAGTAGCGCTAGTCTCACAGTGGCAATCGCTGGTTTAGTCAGAGGTTCACAAGCTATACTGACTAGGTTTGTAGCTTCTGACTTATTTCTTCTCATTTCTTTTGCCAACTTTCTACTTCTTGTAATCACAGGAATGCTACAAGCTTCCTTGGGTCCTGACTTATTCTGGGAACACACGTTTTTTATATTGTATATGTAGTCTGGACCCAAAACATATCAGACCGAGTTATAG
>NC_135414.1:6267846-6275346 GCF_051991245.1 Festucalex cinctus
CGTCTGATCTCGGAAGCTAAGTAGGGTCGGGCCTGGTTAGTACTTGGATGGGAGACCGCCTGGGAATACCAGGTGCTGTAAGCTTTTTGAACTTGTCCAATCTGAATAATATCCCCTACATTTTTTCAGTTATGTCATTCTAGACTACAGAATGTGAATTTTACAAGAAAAAAAAAACTTTTTTAACAGCTAACTGCACGCTAGTGGATGGGAGACGGCCTGGGAATACCAGGTGCTGTAAGCTTTTTGAACCTGTCCATTCTGAATAATATCCCCTACATTTTTTCAGTTATGTCATTCAAGACTACAGAATGTGAATTTTACAAGGAAAAAAAAACGTTTTTTTAACAGCTAACTGCACGCTAGTGGATGGGAAACCGCCTGGGAATACCAGGTGCTGTAAGCTTTTTGAACCTGTCCATTCTGAATAATATCCCCTACATTTTTTCAGTTATGTCATTCGAGACTACAGAATGTGAATTTTACAAGGAAAAAAAATAAAAAAATTTTAACAGCTAACTGCACGCTAGTGGATGGGAGACCGCCTGGGAATACCAGGTGCTGTAAGCTTTTTGAACCTGTCCATTCTGAATAATATCCCCTACATTTTTTCAGTTATGTCATTCAAGACTACAGAATGTGAATTTTACAAGGAAAAAAACAAAACTTTTTTTTAGCAGCTAACTGCACGCTAGTCATACAGGCTGCAACCAATGATCTGTGTCCCTTACGTGGACAAAAAAGGAGTAGAAAACCAAATAAAAGAATTGCAAAAATGCTTTTTTCCTTCCTGCCAAAAATGGGGTTGAGCGTAGCCTATAAAGGAATCAACTGCGGCGTTCTCAGCGGCTTACGGCCATACTACCCTGAGAACGTCCGATCTCGTCTGATCTCGGAAGCTAAGCAGGGTCCGGCCTGGTTATTACTTGGATGGGAGACCGCCTGGGAATACCACGTGCTGTAAGCTTTTTGAACTTGTCCATTCTGAATAATATCCCCTACATTTTTTCAGTTATGTCATTCTAGACTACAGAATGTGAATTTTACAAGGAAAAAAAAAACTTTTAACAGCTAACTGCATGCTAGTGGATGGGAGACCGCCTGGGAAAACCAGGTGCTGTAAGCTTTTTGAACCTGTCCATTCTGAATAATATCCCCTACATTTTTTCAGTTATGTCATTCGAGACTACAGAATGTGAATTTTACAAGGAAAAAAAAAACTTTTTTTTTTTTTTTTTAGCAGCTAACTGCACGCTGGTCATACAGGCTGCAACCAATGATCTGTGTCCCTTACATGGACAAAAAAGGAGTTGAAAACCAAATAAAAGAATTGCAAAAATGCTTTTTTCCTTCCTGCCAAAATGGGGTTGAGCGTAGCCTATAAAGGAATCAACTGCGGTGTTTTCAGCGGCTTACGGCCATACTACCCTGAGAACGCCCGATCTCGTCTGATCTCAGAAGCTAAGCAGGGTCGGGCCTGGTTAGTACTTGGATGGGAGACCGCCTGGGAATACCAGGTGCTGTAAGCTTTTTGAACTTGTCCAATCTGAATAATATCCCCTACATTTTTTCAGTTATGTCATTCTAGACTACAGAATGTGAATTTTACAAGGAAAAAAAAAACTTTTTTAGCAGCTAACTGCACGCTAGTCATACAGGCTGCAACCAATGAGCTGTGTCCCTTACATGGACAAAAAAGGAGTTGAAAACCAAATAAAAGAATTGCAAAAATGCTTTTTTCCTTCCTGCCAAAAATGGGGTTGAGCGTAGCCTATAAAGGAATCAACTGCGGTGTTCTCAGCGGCTTACGGCCATACTACCCTGAGAACGCCCGATCTCGTCTGATCTCGGAAGCTAAGCAGGGTCGGGCCTGGTTAGTACTTGGATGGGAGACCGCCTGGGAATACCAGGTGCTGTAAGCTTTTTGAACTTGTCCAATCTGAATAATATCCCCTACATTTTTTCAGTTATGTCATTCTAGACTACAGAATGTGAATTTTACAAGAAAAAAAACACTTTTTTAACAGCTAACTGCACGCTAGTGGATGGGAGACCGCCTGGGAAAACCAGGTGCTGTAAGCTTTTTGAACCTGTCCATTCTGAATAATATCCCCTACATTTTTTCAGTTATGTCATTCAAGACTACAGAATGTGAATTTTACAAGGAAAAAAAAACAACTTTTTTTAACAGCTAACTGCACGCTAGTGGATGGGAGACCGCCTGGGAATACCAGGTGCTGTAAGCTTTTTTAACCTGTCCATTCTGAATAATATCCCCTACATTTTTTCAGTTATGTCATTCTAGACTACAGAATGTGAATTTTACAAGGAAAAAAAAACTTTTTTTAGCAGCTAACTGCACGCTAGTCATACAGGCTGCAACCAATGAGCTGTGTCCCTTACATGGACAAAAAAGGAGTTGAAAACCAAATAGAAGAATTGCAAAAATGCTTTTTTCCTTCCTGACAAAAATGGGGATGAGCGTAGCCTATAAAGGAATCACCTGCGGTGTTTTCAGCGGCTTACGGCCATACTACCCTGAGAACGCCCGATCTCGTCTGATCTCGGAAGCTAAGCAGGGTCGGGCCTGGTTAGTACTTGGATGGGAGACCCCCTGGGAATACCAGGTGCTGTAAGCTTTTTGAACCTGTCCATTCTGAATAATATCCCCTACATTTTTTCAGTTATGTCATTCGAGACTACAGAATGTGAATTTTACAAGGAAAAAAAAAACTTTTTTAGCAGCTAACTGCACGCTAGTCATACAGGCTGCAACCAATGAGCTGTGTCCCTTACATGGACAAAAAAGGAGTTGAAAACCAAATAAAAGAATTGCAAAAATGCTTTTTTCCTTCCTGACAAAATGGGGTTGAGCGTAGCCTATAAAGGAATCACCTGCGGTGTTTTCAGCGGGTTACGGCCATACTACCCTGAGAAAGCCCGATCTCGTCTGATCTCGGAAGCTAAGCAGGGTCGGGCCTGGTTAGTACTTGGATGGGAGACCGCCTGGGAATACCAGGTGCTGTAAGCTTTTTGAACTTGTCCAATCTGAATAATATCCCCTACATTTTTTCAGTTATGTCATTCTAGACTACAGAATGTGAATTTTACAAGGAAAAAAAAAACTTTTTTAACAGCTAACTGCATGCTAGTGGATGGGAGACCGCCTGGGCAAACCAGGTGCTGTAAGCTTTTTGATCCTGTCCATTCTGAATAATATCCCCTACATTTTTTCAGTTATGTCATTCAAGACTACAGAATGTGAATTTTACAAGGAAAAAAAAAACTTTTTTTAACAGCTAACTGCACGCTAGTGGATGGGAGACCGCCTGGGAATACCAGGTGCTGTAAGCTTTTTGAACCTGTCCATTCTGAATAATATCCCCTACATTTTTTCAGTTATGTCATTCAAGACTACAGAATGTGAATTTTACAAGGAAAAAAAAAACTTTTTTTTTTTAACAGCTAACTGCACGCTAGTGGATGGGAAACCGCCTGGGAATACCAGTTGCTGTAAGCTTTTTGAACCTGTCCATTCTGAATAATATCCCCTACATTTTTTCAGTTATGTCATTCGAGACTACAGAATGTGAATTTTACAAGGAAAAAAAAAACTTTTTTTTTTTTTTTTAGCAGCTAACTGCACGCTAGTCATACAGGCTGCAACCAATGATCTGTGTCCCTTACATGGACAAAAAAGGAGTTGAAAACCAAATAAAAGAATTGCAAAAATGCTTTTTTCCTTCCTGCCAAAATGGGGTTGAGCGTAGCCTATAAAGGAATCAACTGCGGTGTTTTCAGCGGCTTACGGCCATACTACCCTGAGAACGCCCGATCTCGTCTGATCTCGGAAGCTAAGCAGGGTCGGGCCTGGTTAGTACTTGGATGGGAGACCGCCTGGGAATACCAGGTGCTGTAAGCTTTTTGAACTTGTCCAATCTGAATAATATCCCCTACATTTTTTCAGTTATGTCATTCTAGACTACAGAATGTGAATTTTACAAGGAAAAAAAAAACTTTTTTAGCAGCTAACTGCACGCTAGTCATACAGGCTGCAACCAATGAGCTGTGTCCCTTACATGGACAAAAAAGGAGTTGAAAATCAAATAAAAGAATTGCAAAAATGCTTTTTTCCTTCCTGCCAAAAATGGGGTTGAGCGTAGCCTATAAAGGAATCAACTGCGGTGTTTTCAGCGGCTTACGGCCATACTACCCTGAGAACGCCCGATCTCGTCTGATCTCGGAAGCTAAGCAGGGTTGGGCCTGGTTAGTACTAGGATGGTAGACCGCCTGGGAATACCAGGTGCTGTAAGCTTTTTGAACTTGTCCATTCTGAATAATATCCCCTACATTTTTTCAGTTATGTCATTCTAGACTACAGAATGTGAATTTTACAAGAAAAAAAAAACTTTTTTAACAGCTAACTGCACGCTAGTGGATGGGAGACCGCCTGGGAATACCAGGTGCTGTAAGCTTTTTGAATTTGTCCATTCTGAATAATATCCCCTACATTTTTTCAGTTATGTCATTCAAGACTACAGAATGTGAATTTTACAAGGAAAAAAAATAAAAAAAATTTAACAGCTAACTGCACGCTAGTGGATGGGAGACCGCCTGGGAATACCAGGTGCTGTAAGCTTTTTGAACCTGTCCATTCTGAATAATATCCCCTACATTTTTTCAGTTATGTCATTCAAGACTACAGAATGTGAATTTTACAAGGAAAAAAAAAAAACTTTTTTTAGCAGCTAACTGCACGCTAGTCATACAGGCTGCAACCAATGATCTGTGTCCCTTACGTGGACAAAAAAGGAGTAGAAAACCAAATAAAAGAATTGCAAAAATGCTTTTTTCCTTCCTGCCAAAAATGGGGTTGAGCGTAGCCTATAAAGGAATCAACTGCGGTGTTCTCAGCGGCTTACGGCCATACTACCCTGAGAACGCCCGATCTCGTCTGATCTCGGAAGCTAAGCAGGGTCGGGCCTGGTTAGTACTTGGATGGGAGACCGCCTGGGAATACCACGTGCTGTAAGCTTTTTGAACTTGTCCATTCTGAATAATATCCCCTACATTTTTTCAGTTATGTCATTCTAGACTACAGAATGTGAATTTTACAAGGAAAAAAAAAACTTTTAACAGCTAACTGCATGCTAGTGGATGGGAGACCGCCTGGGAAAACCAGGTGCTGTAAGCTTTTTGAACCTGTCCATTCTGAATAATATCCCCTACATTTTTTCAGTTATGTCATTCGAGACTACAGAATGTGAATTTTACAAGGAAAAAAAAAACTTTTTTTTTTTTTTAGCAGCTAACTGCACGCTAGTCATACAGGCTGCAACCAATGATCTGTGTCCCTTACATGGACAAAAAAGGAGTTGAAAACCAAATAAAAGAATTGCAAAAATGCTTTTTTCCTTCCTGCCAAAATGGGGTTGAGCGTAGCCTATAAAGGAATCAACTGCGGTGTTTTCAGCGGCTTACGGCCATACTACCCTGAGAACGCCCGATCTCGTCTGATCTCGGAAGCTAAGCAGGGTCGGGCCTGGTTAGTACTTGGATGGGAGACCGCCTGGGAATACCAGGTGCTGTAAGCTTTTTGAACTTGTCCAATCTGAATAATATCCCCTACATTTTTTCAGTTATGTCATTCTAGACTACAGAATGTGAATTTTACAAGGAAAAAAATTTTTTTTTAACAGCTAACTGCACGCTAGTGGATGGGAGACCGCCTGGGAATACCAGGTGCTGTAAGCTTTTTGAACCTGTCCATTCTGAATAATATCCCCTACATTTTTTCAGTTATGTCATTCTAGACTACAGAATGTGAATTTTACAAGGAAAAAAAAAACTTTTTTAGCAGCTAACTGCACGCTAGTCATACAGGCTGCAACCAATGAGCTGTGTCCCTTACATGGACAAAAAAGGAGTTGAAAACCAAATAAAAGAATTGCAAAAATGCTTTTTTCCTTCCTGACAAAATGGGGTTGAGCGTAGCCTATAAAGGAATCACCTGCGGTGTTTTCAGCGGGTTACGGCCATACTACCCTGAGAAAGCCCGATCTCGTCTGATCTCGGAAGCTAAGTAGGGTCGGGCCTGGTTAGTACTTGGATGGGAGACCGCCTGGGAATACCAGGTGCTGTAAGCTTTTTGAACTTGTCCAATCTGAATAATATCCCCTACATTTTTTCAGTTATGTCATTCTAGACTACAGAATGTGAATTTTACAAGAAAAAAAAAACTTTTTTAACAGCTAACTGCACGCTAGTGGATGGGAGACGGCCTGGGAATACCAGGTGCTGTAAGCTTTTTGAACCTGTCCATTCTGAATAATATCCCCTACATTTTTTCAGTTATGTCATTCGAGACTACAGAATGTGAATTTTACAAGGAAAAAAAATAAAAAATTTGTAACAGCTAACTGCACGCTAGTGGATGGGAGACCGCCTGGGAATACCAGGTGCTGTAAGCTTTTTGAACCTGTCCATTCTGAATAATATCCCCTACATTTTTTCAGTTATGTCATTCAAGACTACAGAATGTGAATTTTACAAGGAAAAAAACAAAACTTTTTTTTAGCAGCTAACTGCACGCTAGTCATACAGGCTGCAACCAATGATCTGTGTCCCTTACGTGGACAAAAAAGGAGTAGAAAACCAAATAAAAGAATTGCAAAAATGCTTTTTTCCTTCCTGCCAAAAATGGGGTTGAGCGTAGCCTATAAAGGAATCAACTGCGGTGTTCTCAGCGGCTTACGGCCATACTACCCTGAGAACGTCCGATCTCGTCTGATCTCGGAAGCTAAGCAGGGTCCGGCCTGGTTAGTACTTGGATGGGAGACCGCCTGGGAATACCACGTGCTGTAAGCTTTTTGAACTTGTCCATTCTGAATAATATCCCCTACATTTTTTCAGTTATGTCATTCGAGACTACAGAATGTGAATTTTACAAGGAAAAAAATAACTTTTTTTTTTTTTTAGCAGCTAACTGCACGCTAGTCATACAGGCTGCAACCAATGATCTGTGTCCCTTACATGGACAAAAAAGGAGTTGAAAACCAAATAAAAGAATTGCAAAAATGCTTTTTTCCTTCCTGCCAAAATGGGGTTGAGCGTAGCCTATAAAGGAATCAACTGCGGTGTTTTCATCGGCTTACGGCCATACTACCCTGAGAACGCCCGATCTCGTCTGATCTCGGAAGCTAAGCAGGGTCGGGCCTGGTTAGTACTTGGATGGGAGACCGCCTGGGAATACCAGGTGCTGTAAGCTTTTTGAACCTGTCCATTCTGAATAATATCCCCTACATTTTTTCAGTTATGTCATTCTAGACTACAGAATGTGAATTTTACAAGGAAAATTTTTTTTTTTTTAACAGCTAACTGCACGCTAGTGGATGGGAGACCGCCTGGGAATACCAGGTGCTGTAAGCTTTTTGAACCTGTCCATTCTGAATAATATCCCCTACATTTTTTCAGTTATGTCATTCTAGACTACAGAATGTG
>NC_135414.1:6300346-6347846 GCF_051991245.1 Festucalex cinctus
TTGTTTGCACCAGCAAAGTAAGTGGAAGTTTAAAAAAAACATTTGTGACTATATTACAGAAACATTACCAGAAAAGAAAGGTTGAGCAATATACTTAAGTCCTATATAACTAAAATGTCATTTTTAATAGTAAACTAACGCTGCATTGTCTCCAGATATGCCAGTTTCCATGAGACAGCCAAGGCTGATGCCGTGCTGGGCTATTTGATTGCCTTCCTGGTGCTGCTGGCCACAATCAAACTGTGGCACCTGCTGAGACTCAACCCGAAGCTACACATGATCACAGGAACGCTCCAGCGAGCCTGGGCTGATATCTCCGGCTTCCTGGTGGTCATGACCATCATGTTTCTGGCCTACTCGATCGCTGTGAGCAGTTTCCCACACTGCAAGAGATCATGGTTTTCTTTTTCTTTTGTTGACATTCTGTGAACACAACCCCTCCAAAATCATATCATAATAAGCCTTAGATGCTACAAAAATACAATAGCTCCCCTAAGGGTTTTGAGAACCATTTTGATGACATCACAGCTACCTGATAGATCAATCATTTATAAATTAAAGTCTAATATAAGGAGGGGTTGCAAAAGTATAGGTATACAATAGTATTGATTAAATATAACTAATTCTATATGTTATAAATAGTGTATGGTTTTCTTTATTATATGCCATGGTTATCTGAAAAGAAATATTAAAAAAAATAAATGAAAAAGGATGTTAAATAACAAAACTTGGTACAACAATTACAAGTGCATATATTTATTTTTTCTTTTTATTTATATATATTTTTTCTTTATTATTATTATTATTATTATTATTATTATTATTATTATTATTATTATTATTATCCATCTTTCCATCCATCTTTTTAACCGCTTTCTCCTCACAAGTGTCGCAGGGATGCTGGAGCCTATCCCAGCTGGCTTCAGGCAGTAGGCGGGGTACACCCTGAACTGGTTGCCAGCCAATCGCAGGGCAATTATTATTATTATTATTATTATTATTATTATTATTATTTATTTATTCTTTTCTTTTTGCAAAAGCATTTTGCTAGGCCTTTTACTTTTTTTTTTACTCTGTAGCACTTTGAGATTGTTGAAATATAAAGTGCATTCAAATAAAATTTATTATTATTATTAGTAGTATTATTATTATTACTATTATTGTCATCATTACTATTAAAATGCAGGCTTTGCTGCACATCCAATCAAATGCACAAGTAGTCAGCCAACCACTAGGGGGCTAACACATGGTTACAGCTTCATTAAGAGGACAACATAATAAGTGATAATAGCATATTATTCAGTAGCCCTTGGTAAAAAAAAAATTATTCTTCTGTAAATCTCATTTGTTAGTTAGCATTTATTCTAAAATGAAATACAATTTAGAGTTTAATTTTGAACTGAAAACTGTCTAAATATTGTTTGTTGAATATTGGTTGACTGCGATTGGCTGGCCACCAGTTCAGGGTGTACCCCGCCCACTGCCCGAAGCCATCTGGGATAGGCTCCAGCACCCCCGCGACCCTTGTGAGGAGCAAGCGGTTCAGAAAATGGATGGATGGATGGATGGATGGAAAATTGGTTGAGTAAAAGTACAGATGTTTTCCCTTCAATAGGGTGATTTTACTAATCATGGTTACAATATGGATCAAAATAATTGTGATCATCATTTGTGCAGCCCTAGCCTATATATATTGTTTGCATTCTGTTTTTCAGTCTAACCTGATGTATGGGTGGAAGCTGTACTCCTATCGCACTCTATTTGATGCTGCCCAGACTATGGTCAGCCTTCAACTAGGCATATTTAACTATGATGAGGTAAAAATCGGGTTCACTCAGCTTGTGACATATAATAGCTGCATCTTAATATGCACGATCATGATCATTTTTTATTTTTGTAATTTTTTTTTTTAATCTGAAAGATTCTGAATTACAACCCGATCCTGGGGGCCTTCCTCATCGGCTCCTGCATCGTGTTTATGACGTTTGTGGTGCTCAACCTCTTCATTTCTGTCATCCTTGTGGCGTTTAGTCAAGAACAGATACATCACAAGGTAAACCCCCTCTGAGTCAATGTAGCTCTGTCCTGATACTGGCACTGAATTGATTTTGATTCATTGCAGCCATCTGAGGAGGAAGAGATTGTGGACATGATGATGATGAAACTTTGCAGTCTGTTTGGAATCAAATGCAAGAGTAAGCAAGGCGACGATGGCCTGACTGACAAGGCCGGACTTTCATGTGCTTCAAATAACGGAATTTCCACAATTTCTCCAGGGCGTGATGACAAGGTTGCTCTACTTTAGTCAACATTATAATAATGCTGTAACACTGTGTGTGCTTTGCTCTGTTTTTGATTTTCATGGTTTGCTTCATTCGTGCCACTGTGCCATGTTGACTTCATGTCAGGCCCCTTGCAAGTGTATGTTATTTATCAACTATATTCTTCTTATATGTCTAATGGAAGTAAACCTGAATTAATTAGACAATGTAGGGATCGATATGTATCGTATGCATTGAAGCACTGCTTTTAAGCTGCTGTATTTTTAAAGCCAAATTGAGCGTGATTCTGTTGTTGAGAATATTTGCTAAAAGTGCATCGCTGAATTCCTGAAAATGTTGTTGTCATTCTGTAAACCGCTAACTTTCACTTCTTCAGTAGAGTAAATTGTATTCACCAATAATCGATGGCTTTATTGTGCAACACACACAAAGAAAAAACTGCTGAAAAGATATGAACACACATTTAAGCACAAGCAATATTTGTATTTGAGATGTATTTTACAAATATGTTAGGCTTATGCTAAAATAAAGGAAAGTGAAACAGGAATTAATATGAAAGTTTTATTTATCTACTTCACCTAGTTTATTAAACACTGACTTGCAGTCTTTTAAGCGTTCACTACACAACTTGCCAAAATTCTAACCTACAAGTGTGGTGTAAATATAAATTAGAAAGAAATTTTTGGCTTTATCACTTCAATTTTTCATGTTTCATGAAACAATGGCACAGCATATGGACTGCACAATGAATACAGTATTGGGAAACAAATCAAACCGCGTTAGATTGCGCAAGTGTACCTAATGTTGGTGGTGTGACGTATTGCGTCACCCGGGTGGGCGTGGCTCCCGTTGCCAATGGCATGGGGTCCTTGTGGCTTGGGAGGGCGGTCGGAGGGGCGGAGATGAAGGCGAGAGCGACGATGTGTGATCACTATTCTCGAGTGAGAGGGCAGACACAAACACTGGCCACGTTTGGCAAGCTGGAACGACGTGGGCGCGGCGGCGTGAGCACAAGTTGGGACACTTTTTTTTTTTTGTAACACCCTCTCTTTTTCCTCACACCGTCGGTCAGTGAAGAGCGTACAGTGACGTCACGCCCTTGACCTACAGTGCCTGGCTTCCGCCCTCTTGAGGGATTGCGATGCCCTCTGACTTTGTCGCGCTTTTCAGCGGGGAGCTCGACCTCAATTTGCCCGGATTCCTTTGCTCCAAAGGTAACAACTGTCGCCACGCTTTATTGTTTAGTTTTTGGGCTTGACACCTGTAGTGGAAAGCCCACCCGATCACACCAGTCAAACCAGTTTAGGGTTATTTGACTGAAAAGCAATGCAGTTTGGACACGGGTTGACCCATAAACATCAGCGTGTAATCGGCATGGGGGCTGAACAAGCCCCCAGGTAGGTTAACAATTCGCAGCACTTGTATTACTTTCTATGATAGTTGAACGGCTGTCTTAACTATAGTGATGTATTTTCCACTAGTGTACTGCATTGTGTTAACTAGTAGGACAAATTGCATGCTACCGGTGAGGCAAAACTGTGCACTAGTTGTTGTAACTAGTTATATTAGTGAAATGCTACTAGTAATATGTTAAATGTTAACACATAATAATACAAGCAGCAAACAGTTGGCAGCATGTGCACAGTTTTGTCTCACTCATAGTGATGAGTAGTTGACGTAGATGACAGTTGTTTACTACTAAATACTATAATGATGAAATTATACTAGTTCATATTTAGCACATAAAGCCATACACACTCAAAGTCACAGATATAACCGTTTGTAATGTGAGGAAGGTGACGCCAAATGGACAATAATAATAATACCAGTTCTTTACATCAAACTTTCGTTGTTTTAGTAGTGCAAAATAATTTCTTATCTGGTTAATCAATAGGGTAATTGGTTGGATAGTCGATTCTAAACATATTTGATATCTGCAGCATCACTTACTAGTAAGATCTTTTTCCAACTACCAGGTTTGTAATAGTAATTGATTTTTTATTATGACTTTTTTCCCCCCCATTTTGACTTTTGTTTTTCAAATTCTTTTAGTGCACTGTTAGTTTTTTTTTTAAATGCTTCATTTGAGTTTATCTGTTTGTTTGTTTTTGTTTTGTTTTTGTTTTTTAATAAATGGGGCATTTGTCAAGTTCAAAAAAAAAAAAAGGTGAAAAAGTTTCTCGTAATAAAGTTAAGTACAATTCCCAAATGATGATTTAACATTCCTTCCTTGCGGCCACACACTAATGCTGAAATAATTACATTTATAAACAGTCTGGAAGCTCATTTATGAAATTAATTGACAAAGACAAAAACAAAGTACATTTCCGCTAGGGCAGCACGATATTGGAAAATCATGCGATATGCAATATAGTTGCTGAATGTAGCGATATCGATATTAATGCGACATTTAACATGAACCTAAAGAAATTATGTCTAATGAAAGAATTAAATTTTTTCATGCAGCAAAATCAGCAAACTCGATATATTCTTAGTTAATTAATAGTAATGACCTCTCGATAATGTTCAACTATTGGATGGCAGTTAGCGGCTGACTGGTCAAATTCACATAAACGAATAAACTTCCACATGAAACTTGTTGCATGTCTTTGCTATATGCATATTGCATGGGCCAATATTGCGATATCGATATTTTTTTCGATATATTGTGCAGCCCTAATTTCCGCTACAATTCTAGTTTTCTAACACTACTATGCCCAAACAGTAGTGCATGCCTAGTCACCTCTTCTACTAGTGGCGCCAAAATACCCACTAGTAGTTTTGCCAACTCTTGAAGCCGCAGAGCATGCTTGTACGTGGATGGATTTAAAATGTTTTATGAAAAGCCGCTTTCAAAAAGGGCGAGGGCCGACAAAGGCTTAGTGCGAATGTGATTCACAGGGTCAATTAGTTTGAAACCTTTTTGGATGCCACACCTATTTAATTGAGTTCTTTTTACCAAGATGAATAATACCAAGGTAGTATTCTGCAGCAGGGCTCCATACTGTCCCGAAAAGGTGGCATTTTGCTCCTAAAATATTGAGACAGTGCAAGTACATTTTTCATCTAGTCGTGCCAGTGTGATCAGTGAATTTGATGACTATCTGAAAAATATATTCTTGAATATTTTTGTTGTTGTTGTTGCTGAAAATAAGCTTGCATTTTTCAGAAATAGAATGAAAATGAATGCAACATCAACCTAATGGACATCTAAAACATCTTCCACAGTAAACGTTTAAGCATCCCAGCTTTCCGTGTGTTCTGTGAAGTTCTCGATTTCAAGAGTATCTATCTCTAAATAATTTTCTGATATTGACACCCAAGCAAAGGCTGGTCAATCATTAAAGGGCTGGTTGCGCAGTGTGTGTGTAAACCCTGGCTTAAATTGCTATCTTAATATTGACACTGCTGTGTTAAACAAACTGGCAGGCATGTGCTTCGAAATACTTGATTTCCTAGAAAAGTTGTTGATATCTGATGTTGGGAAAAAACAAATTGTGGTAAATCATCAGATTTGACCTCACATGACTGTATTTCTGCCATCAATCTGATAAGCAATCTGAATGAAGTTTGCTTAAGAAACATTAGTGCCTTGTATGATGACACTGTGGTTTGCTTCGACAAACATGACTTTCTGTAATGTGCGTTCGTCTAAGAGTGGCACGTGAAAGCGATATGAGCCTAAACTGACTACTCCAGTACAGGCTGAGATCTTTACATACTTTGTATTTTCTCAGTGTGAATCTGAATAAGATTCGTCCTTTAGTAAAATTCTTGGCTTTAAGTCGTACAGGCAAAGTTTTATGCCAAAGAACGTGCGGTGGGGGTTTGTTCGCCATCTCGACCTTCTTTTGAATCTCACTGATGTAATCATTGACTTTAAACAAACTAGTAAAAAGACAAATCATGTTCGGGTCAAAATATCACCTGCTGTGGTATTTACTGCACACTTGTTTGTGACTTTGTTTCAGCCGCATGTTTGAATATACGAGTGGATTAACCTGTTATGGACACGCTTGGACAATGTGTACTATACAAAGGAAACTTTAACGGTCGAACACAGTCCCTTTGCGGGATGCTCATCAACCTCGGATTCTGTTCAAATGTAACTGTTAGGTAGAAAAATCTGCAGATGTTTGCTTATATTAAATCGTCCATCTGATTAATTGCCTTAGTTTTAATGATCGGTAGATTGAGAAGCCAAAATTTAGATCACAATTAAATTGCCAAGTGCTAGTTTGACATCAACTTCTGTGTATTACAGCAGAGGGTAGGGCTGTGCAATTAATCGAAATTCAATTACAATTTCAATTTTTACACTTCACAATTACAAAATCAACATAATCGTAAAAAAAATATTATTAATACTAATTTTTGAGTTGTGTAAATTTACACATTTGCACCTTTTTTTTAATTTTAAAATAACTCATTTAATAAATTTTGTTCCATCCAAAAGGAACCTGCATAATTGTAGTGTTTAATAATTTAAAAAATTAATAATTTAATTTGTCTTAATATTTTTTTATTTGTTTTTTACGTTTAAACATTTTCTTGTTTTGTACCAAAAAAATAAAAAAAATAAAAAATAATCGTCCTACTAAATAGTGCACATGCTACACTCCAACTTCAAGTTTTTGTCAACATAAATTAATTAATTAATATTGATTATAAATATATATTATTATAAATTCTGTTTGGTCCAAAAGGAATTTACGTAATAGTGTTTCTATTTTTTTTATTTGTCTTAATATTTTTAAACGTGTGAACATTTTCTTGTTTTGTACCAAAAAATAAATCATCATCATCATCATCATCATCAACATCATTTTCATTTATTTCAGGCAATAGTGTTTGATCGTATGAATAATCGTGATTTCAATTACTGTACTGCCAAAATAATAATTTTTTTTATTTTTTTATTTATTCATTATAATTATTTTTTTTCCATAATTGAGCAGCCCTAGCAGAGGGTGATGTGAGGCCAAAATGGCCGCCTCCAGAGATGCAGAAAAATGGATGGCAGTCAATGTTAAACATTTCTTGACAATATGTTATATGTGACCTCACTCGTCTAAACATGACATTCTGATTAATATTACATTTGTGGAATATGAGTTATGAAGAAAAATCCAGCTGTTTTTAATCCATTTCAGGAAGTGGCCATTTTGCCACTTGCTGCCGACTGAAGATGACATCACAGTTGCTCAGGCAACGACCAATTACAGCTCACCTGTTGTGGCAACTGTGATGTCATTTTCACTTGACAGCAAATGGTAAAATGGACGCATTCTGATTTTGATAAAAAATAAAAATAAAAATAAAATACTGGATTTTACTGCTTAACTCATATTACATTTACACAATATTAACCAGAATATTGTATTTAGACTAGTGGGGCTGCAGAGAACATACTATTGTCAAGAATCTTTGGGGGCGGGTTGACTTCCCCTTTAAATAATGTTTATATTCTTAACAGCCACACAAATGTGAAAAATTAACCACGTTAAAGCAATAAAACACCTGTAACTTTAGTGATGAATGAGGAAGACCTTAATAAAAGACCACATGCATCAAATTTTTTAACAACCGTTAAATATGTAAAGAGAAAAGTCATTTGATTTTTATTTTTATTTTTTTCAAGAATATTTTTCGAGGAAAGTTTTATTGGTTTTCAAATTATACAACATTTCAAAATGTCAAGGTTCCGCTGTCGAAGTGTATCCAATTTTATAGAATAGTTTTATGACAACTAAATTAGGCCATCACCAGACTCCAATTTATGCTGGTGGTCAGAAATTGTGCCTTAAGTGTTGTCCATTTTCTCCAGGCCACCAGCTGCATGATGTTTGTGATGTGAAAGAAGCTGACTTGTTTCGGCTCATAATCATGTTATTTTCCTTTGAACAGCATTTGTTTTGATGGAAAGTGTTGCTTTGAATGTGTTGGATCTATGTCAACTCCTCCTCCTCCAAGATTCAACTTATGTTGAGTAGTGTTGCATGTCATTTGTAACCAACTCTGAGTAAGCTGACATGGACATTTTGAATGTGCACAACTTAAGTTTATGTCCCATATGGATAAATGTTCATATCATATGACATTGGATTTGTCAATCGGCTGTGAAAAACCCAGAGCAGCTGTGAGATCTAGCATCTAGGCCTCACGTTTCCCTCCGCAGCAAGATGCATCTGATGTCATCAACTATCAATGCAAACAAACAATACAATACAATAAAAAATGTCTCACAATTATTTTGGAACTTTTAACTTTTAAAATAATAAATGTGTGTTGTTTAAAAAAAAAAAAAAAAACATTTTCCCTCGTAGAAAATAATACGAAAAACATAAATTGGAAATATATTTACTAGTAAAAATTGTAACCTTGACTGTGATACAAGCATGAAAAAGTAATGGCCTCCATTTTAGTACTGGCAATGAAGTGGAAAAAATAATATTTACGGTATGTTAAAAAAAAATAAAATAGTGCAAATAAAGTGGGCTTGGCTTGGTCCTGCTCTATTTTTGGCTTTGGACAAAAAAAAATTGGAACACACTGTTTGTTTGATGTAAACTTCAGGGACTATTTTCTCTTCATACCCCTGTTGAAAGATCTTTTGGAATAAAAAATATTAGGCCACATTGATTTGTTATAGCCTAGGTTAATTTCGGATGTCTTGTATATGAATCCCAAAGAGAATGTTTGGCTTTGTTTTTATCATTAAAATATATTGAGGATTGTGTTAATATTGCTCAACATTTTAAATAGTGTCATTATTCATCCATCCATTTTCTTGACCGCTTATTCCTCACAAGGGTCGCGGGGGGTGCTGGTGCCTATCTCAGCTGGCTCTGGGCAATAAGCGGGGGACACCCCGGACTGGTTGCCAGCCAATCGCAGAGTGTCATTATTATTTGTTTTTATTTTTCAGGAAGAAGAAAACATTGATTAAAATCGGAAATCAGATTTTTTGGGGGGGAAAAAAATCTGATATTTTATTTTACGGCCATATCACTTTGCCTTAACACAGACTTGTACTTTATTAAAAACAGGAAAGATGGATAATTATCTGGTGTGATGCTGAGCCAAAGGACAGTTAATCGTTTATTTTCACCTTGACCTCGTTTGTACGCATATTTGATATTAACTGTGGTAGAAATTAACCCAGTTGCTTTGCAGTCGTTTCTTAAAAACAATTTTTAATAATAAAAATAATGAATTGCTTGTAAGGCAAAGAGACTCCTCTGTTTATATAACCAGTTGTGAAACAATAACTGAATATTCATAGTTCTGTAAAATCTCAATGTCATGAACACTGAATATCTGCCCTTGGGCTTATTCCCATTGTTGTACGCCACTTAAGGGGATTAATGTTGATTTATGATGCCTCTAGAGATGAGATGAAGCCCTTATTTAATTGTTTGTGGTCTTTCAAGATGTGTAAACATTTGGGATACCTAACGGGAGCATAGATAGCTGCCATATTTCAATACCCTTTTTTCCATCTTTCCATTTTTGTGTGTGATCAACTGGCAGCCAGACGAGATGTGATCTAACAGCCTTGTGGGCCTAGCAGTAAAAGTCGTAGCAGTTGAAAGAAGAGTGTTGTTTAATACTATTGTTGACTTGTAAGGGGATAACCATCAAGATAATCCTGTTTCTGTTTTCAAAAGGGAGGGGGGAGGGCATATGTGGGCACTGTCCCACTTTCTAAAAAACTTAGACGAGGTGTCAGAAAAGTACTAGGAATGGTGTTTTTCTTCCCCCCATTGAAATGAATGGAAATACCATTAATCTGTAATCTGGAGTTAATGAAGCAGAATAGGTTTATATAAAATATACTGAATAGGTGCAAATGATTGCCAGGCAGACATTACTAACTGAATTGAAATCATTCTGACAACGTAGACAACATAACCCATGCAATTTGATGAGTAAATACAGCGTCATGGGTGATGGCACCGTCATTTTGCCTCATGATTCATGAAACAAAATGACAGTGCCATCACCTATCCGTTCGTGGTAAGTCTAAACCTGATTCAGTTTGACTCGTGATTCATATTTCAGAATGAATATTTCAATCATTAACCGGAGTTATTCGATCTTGACCAGCTCAAGAGTGTGTCAACACACTCAGCCATGTCACTAGGCTGGGACTTTCACTTACAATCAGCGTTGGCTATTTGTGAACCTTTTAACTAGAAAATTGAGAATCAGCTTGAATGGGTTACTACTTGTACTTTTGTTGAAAAACATGTCAGAGTCCAAAAAAAAAAGAAAAATCCAATTTGATCATAATAGTAACTTGAGCCAACTTATATAGTACTTTACGCCATATGTTGTCCAAAGCGCTTTACCAATCCTCATATTCACTTTTTTGAAAACAATGGATGGATGGATGGATGGATGGATGGGTGGATATTGGCATGCACGCGGACGCGTTAACGCAGCCACGCCAGCCTGCGATGAGATTTTCCTTTTTAGTTTAAAATGAGTTTCGCGTTTAGAATAATTTAGTGTTGTTGTTTTGGCATGGATACGGCCAACAATAATCCTTTTTGTTCTCATTGAAGAATTTATTGCTAGCTCACCGCTTGGCCTGTTTCATTCTGCAATGCTATAATACGTCACACATACTGATACGTGAGTGTTGCTGTCATGTGCTGGAGGTTGGATCCCAAAGCGCAGACACAAATAAGATTTTAACTATTTATTCACATCAAGAGGCGTAGAACAAACTTGACTAGATGAGAAACAAAGAGAGTTGCACAGAGGGACAGAAAGCAATAATCCGGCAAAACACACAATTCGCAGACTGCTCCTACAGACAGTGAATCGATCTGATTGGTTCTAGCAAGTAAAGGACTAAAGAACAACATCACATAGGTCCAGACATCACCTAAAGGATTAAAGAGCGACATCACATAGCCTAAAACTAGTTGAAACTAGATGATGGTTACATCAGTTCAAAACAGACAGTTCAGACAGGTCAAAACAGACAGACATGATGAACTCAAACTCATACTTAACCCAGGCGTGACCCCAGACATGACAGTTGCCAGCCAAACATTCCTCTATGATAATACATACGACCCGTACATATGACCCGTTTGACTCATATATGAATATTCTGATTCAGCGTTCGTTTTTATTCTGATTTGCTTCTCTATTTGAGTCACCACCGATTCACGCACAGCCCAATTGAACACATTCTAGTTATCAACCAAAACATATATTTTTACATCCTCTACCAGTTATGGGGTACAAAATAGAGCCAACTTTGTGGTTGGACATAAAAAAGTGCAGCACAGGACACATCTGGGATGGAATCACACATGCTATGAATGCTATGAAAGCAAATTCCAATTGTGCCACCGCAGTAACAATAGGCCAGCAACAATTTATGTAATGCGTTTTCATTGCTCTTTTGTACACTGCTGCGTTGTAGGCAATTTGACAAGCCTCAAACCTGAAGCAGACATACAATGTCTCTATTGCAATGTCGGAAAATTATCCTTAATAATTCATTTCACTAATAAAAGCAGAAATTTGAGCAGCCACAATATTAGAAATGTGTTAAATGTTTTTTTTTGTTTTTTGTTTTTTTTAAATAAAGGATTTTGGAATTTTAGCTCACAGGAAGCACTCTGTGCTCATAGACCGGAGACTTGCTCGTGGAGTGGGTTCGATCCCCGGGATGGCCGCCACCGATTACACACTAAACTATAAGATGTAGTTTAGTTTCATAGTAGCTAGCCTAGTAGTTGATTTTTAAGTTAGTTAAGTAGGGGTGTTAAAAAAAAAATCGATTCGGCGATATATCGCGATACTACATCGCGCGATTCTCGAATCGATTCAATAATCGGCAGAATCGATTTTTTATTTTTTTATTTTATTTTATTTTATTTTTTTTAGGATTCACACCTTGAGCATGGAAGAATGTTATATGAACGGAACATTAAGCCTTAATATTTTATTTTAATGCTGTTCAAACATGAAACAGATTACAACCTCTATAAGACTGAAATTTCAGATAAATAAATAATACATTTTCATATAAATCTTACACTCTACAAGCTTACTGATTAGTATTTTCTAAATTTGAATGAAAAAAAATCGCAACAATCGACTTATAAATTCGTATCGGGATTAATCGGTATCGAATCGAATCGTGACTTGTGAATCGTGATACGAATCGAATTGTCAGGTACTAGCCAATTCACACCCCTAGTTAAAACAAAAGAAGGGTGACAAATAGATTACGATCCGGGCCTAAGTCATTATTGAGGTCTCACCAGACTGTTTTTCACTATTGTTGTTCATTGTTAACTAAATATTGTTTTATAACATATACTGGATGTTTGTCTCATGATAACTACATTTTACATTCATTCAGGCTGCTTGTGTTGCTGCTCTTACTAATCAAGTCATGATCATTTTATCATTGTGAGCAAGTACAAATGACAGATTTGTCTAATTTACTAATGTCACGTTTCTAAAACAGGTTTGTAAACTTAAAATTTTTGTTTATTTATTTATGTACAGCAGTTTGTCACTGCTGTTTCTTTAAAGTTAAGTGAGAGAGCGAGATAATATTTATGTCCATTTCTTTAAAGTCCTCCATGCTTGATGCCTGTTTGAGCGGCAAATTTGATCCCTCTGCTGTTGCCTCAAGGTTGTGTTTGTTTTGAGATAGTGTCTCACTTACTATTTTATGTTTCTATAGACTGGAATTCTCACTCTTCTCTTGTGACTTAGAGAGTGCCTTAGGATTGAATATGATCATCCGACTGTGAGCTAAATGTTTATTAGTTTTTATTACCCGTTTTTATGTTCTTTTTAATTTCCACTTTGCTTTGTTTTTGTGTGAACCAGAAAATCTGCTTCTCAAATCTGTTGTTGTTGATGTTTTCAAATATTAATTCTCTACACCACGTTTTTTTCCATTCAATTGCCTTGTCCGAGCCAAAATCAATTTGGAAAGATTTCAGTAAATCAAATTATGGAGTACACTAATAGCCGTTGGTCAAAAATTCTCAGCCGAGCCTTTACTGATGCCATGAGAGGAACAAGTCTGCCTCACTTTGACCTCCTGTTTCTAATCAGTTACATGTACAGTATACATATATCATCAAGTTTATTCTTTATTCATATGCCTATATTTTGCCCAAAACAATAATCAGTAAGCCATTTACATTTAAGACAGGTTATTACTTGCTAGCTGGGCACCTCATTTGTATTACGTTTCACAACAATGTCTCCTCAATGTTGACTCAATTAGTGAGTTTGCATTGTGGCTTGATGATGTCATGCTGTTGGCGTATGTGTGCCTTTGTTGCTAAAGTCTTTTCCTGTTTCTTCAGCATCACTTTCCTGTGAATCAGATAGAAATGCCTAGGCTGACGCAAGATTCCGTTTTTGATCAGTTCTATTACACTGTGGCGGTTGCTTGCTTGACTTTGTTGATAGGACTAATACCAGTAGTAGGGTTGTGTACTGTATATATCCAACCTATTCTCGAGAGGTGTGTTTACGTGAGGGTGGCATTTTCTGTTGAGCCAACATGAGTTTGTATGTTGTCCTCTGTAAATAGTTTGAATTCCACTGCTTTCTGAAATTCAGCTTTCATTATGCTTGATGTTGTTTCATACAACTTTGACATAGCGCCTAATTTTCTGAATCGCTTTCGGTATTAGGACCGAGACCCCTCACCATATGGACTGAGACGATTTTTAACGCTTGATTTTTCAGTTTTGTTTTCTTCTTGCACCTTAGTTGTTTGACGTCACTCGACTGTTCTCTGGCCCATTACACACCGAGTAATATGGCTGAAATCAAAGTTGACCCAGGACATAAGCTGTATAAAAAATAGTTGGATGGCTGGATGGACTACTACACATCCTGTACATATTAGTGCATACTACAGTGTTGTGCCTGCTTACCTTGTTTTTGTTATTGTTTTAGTATGACATTCCTTTGTGTTACTTTTAGTCAACATAGTGTATGTGCGGTGTAACCAGAGGTGGGCATCGTCATTGACTGGAATTGATGATTGATGGAAGTGCCCATCTTTTGCTTCAGCACTTTCAGCATATGCTTGATAATACGAAGCTTCACAAAAATACACAGATTGAAAAGGACTGTGTGTACTCACCGCGATCGAAAGAAGTAATCCTGATTCATTTGGTGCTCAGTCTGTGCATTTTTTTCAAGGCTTTGCATTATCAAGCATTTGCTGAAAGTGCTGGTGGGCACTTGCATCAATCATCAATTCCAGTCAATGACGATGTCTACCTCTGGGTGTAACATACATCCTATCATAAAAGCATACCACACATTTAATGTGTTTGGCTTTGTTTCCTTATGTTGGATGGTATGTATTTCTTCACAGGTGAAACATTTTAAAAATGATGGCAATCGATGTTTCATGACCTCATTTAACTTTTGCCAAAGAATGTTTGGCATATTGATTGTGATATGATTGTGTGATATTTCTCATTTTTTATGGAGGTGTGATTACTGTATTTTTTGTATACAACTGTTTTTGTTTATTTTTGTTTTTTGTTCTTTTTTTTTTTTTAACACCTTGACTGGAGACTTTTTCCAAATGTTTTTTTTAGTACATTCCCATTAACATAAGCTTTTTTTTTTCTCTATGATAGTCGATGGACATTCGAAAGAGAAAGATTTCAATAAATGCACAGCCATTTTTTAACGCTACCATTTGCAGGCAAGCCGTCTTAAACATCTATACCACGTAACCTCATTAAGGTTGAGGGTGAGTTGACTAGTGGCCAAGCACACACTGGACTTGTCGCCACCCAATTGCAGCCAGTCTGTATTATTATATACTGAATGCTTATTTTGAGGATCTGACTGATGTACATAATCCAGAAAATATAGACGAAAATAATAATCGAAAACCATATCATTTGAAAGCTAAGGCATACGAACTGAGTTTCTGCTGTGCCTCAATCTGCACCTTTTATCAGCTCATTCTTTGTACTTTGTGGTGGTAATAAAACCATCTTTTATGGTTGCTTTTTGGAACAATTCAAAACTTGGCTAGCTCTTCCACTGTATAACTGCTTGAGAAGATTGATTAGTGTTGAGGTACATTGAGAGTTCCTATGATAATTCCTCCGTCCGAGATGCAACCTTGATGATAAATGGTTAGATGATTGGATGAACCCACTGATGGACTTCATTAATCGTTTGTGAGAAATTTAAGGATCAACGTTTAAACTTAAGTAAATTTAACCGGAATAGAGAATAGATTGTTTAACTTGATAACAGGGGGAAAATACAGAAATTAATCTTGAACAGTTCATCAAGTTATTTTAGTCATGCGGTTGTGTCCCTAAAACATCATTTGAAGGGAGCTTTACAAATTCGGATACTTTGAACTGTTTCTTCAGATGAATTATTGCATTTAGTTTCCTCGCCAGATTGATTTCAACTTGTCCGGTGATATGTGTTGCTATGGAGCCCCTAGCAGCCATCATGTAGGCTTGGCTGTAAACATTTCAGGGTTGTTGCACAAGCTTTGCTGCAGACACCAGCCCCAATGTATTGACACAGTGATCTTTTAATCACTTGACAAATTAGGCAAGATACCAAAGTTGAATAAAAAAAAAAAAAAATGGCTGTCTTTCTGCTTGACAAAAATCATGCTAACCTATCGGGCAACTTGAAGTGGAGACATGGTTCCATAATCATTGTATACAAGTCTGGGGAGAGCGAGAGGTAGGTAGAGTGGAGGAGGGGTTTTAATCAGCCCCCCAAAAACATGCCACACCCTTGCTGTCGGGGCTAGTAAGAGCAAGCAGCAGGAATGTGGACGGAATGAATGGGAGTGTGAGTCCTGCCAGTCACATGGTGAGTGTTTTTTTTTTTTTTTTTTTCCCATCCTGCACGTCTTACCATAACTCAGCATGACACAAGGTACGATGATGAAATAATGACTAGTAATACTTGCCTGCATGTTGTTCTGTGCATTACTGAGTGCAATGCGAACTATGCTTGTTGAAGCAAAGACATCTGATTTTACCTACATGAGCAACAAGCCTTTCTAAATCTGTTAAGTGAGTATAAACTTTGTGATGAAGATTACAGTCGTGGTCCTCCGTGGTGAGAAGTCTACATAACATCATCATGACAACTAAGTTCAAATCTAAACATCAAGTGCTGTGGTTTGTTGTTTATACAGTTGACGTGAAAGGGTGCGTGTTTTTGTCACGTGCGAATGAAGAATTACACTCTGTCTGCTTACAAGGAAACAAATATTCAGCAATTTTTACACTCTCAAAACATCCAGGGCCTGTGGAAACACTTTAAACAGTCCAGCCAGTGATGCGAGACCAGAGAGTGGAGGGAAGTGTACATATTTTCTGCCTGTGCGGTTGGCAATGTGTTTACAGGAAGGGCTGCCCACTAGGAGCACATGTTTCTGCATGTGAAGTTTGCGAGTGAGCCCCAAGAAGAAGGGAGCTTTAAACAAAGATGCAGACTTGTGGAGAGTGTTTTTGTATAGGAGGTGGTCGGCATGTGAGCTTGGGAAAAACATTCGATCCCTGAATATACTGTATGGAGTTCAGAATTAAGCCCCCTTTCTGGGAATCAGCATTCCCTGCTCATCTGCTCTGAGCTGTAAAACGGCTTTGGTGAATGATGTAGCACAGGCTGCTTTCAGTATGTCCCGGGTTTGGGTTTTGCATAGTATACACGGTGAGATTTAACAACACAAGAGTTAAGTATCTGACATATACACCAAAACCGCAGGGCTCAGCTGCAAGTAATTAAAGCCAGCAGTTGGCATAAAGAGAGTCGGGCAACTTTAGTGGCTGCTCTTGGTTCATACCATAATATTTGGACGATGAATCAGGCTACTAGTAAATGTGCTGACCAGAGTGGACAGGGAAAAGTGTTGGACAGCTCTGTGTTGTGTCACGATCTGTTTTTGTTCATGCGCCTCAGTTGCTTTGACATTTTGATACGTGTTTGATATCATTTCACTGGACTCAAGTGGACATCTTCACAGACATTATTATCTTAGCTCTCTGTAATTTATTGTTTCAGAAAGGTTTGCTTAGGATAACTAGAATGGATAACACTCCGAGTCACTCAGTTCAGAACTGCACCGCGGCTGAATTATCCTAATTTGGAGCAGCACTACAATTCTGTTACTCCATCAGTTATCGACTATTTTGGTTGGTCAGGACACATGCCATGAAACTGTAATATTCGAAATAGGGGTGTTAAAAAGAAATCGATTCGGTAATATATCACGATATTACAGCGTGTAATTCTCAAATCGATTCAATAGGCGGCCGAATCGATTTTTAAACATCCATGTTTGATGGAAAAATATTCAACAAAACATCTTACTTAGGGTTAGTGTACACAGCTTAATCATGGAAGAATGTTATATTAATGGAACATTAAGCCTTAATGTTTTATTTTAATGCTGTTCAAACATAAAACAGATTAAAACCTGTTTGAAGTTTCGGATAAATACATTTTAATACAAATCTTATAGTGTACAGTACTGATTAGTATCTTCTAAATTTGAGTAAAAAAAATCGCAACAATCGACTTATACTGTAAATTCATATCGGGAGTAATCGGTATCTAATCGAATCGTCACCTATGAATCGTGATACGAATCGAATCGTCAGGTACTAGGCAATTCACACCCCTAATTCGAAGTGAAATGTAAAATTTTCAATTTAAACAATGAAAACATTGTTTCCAACCAAGCCAAAATTGTTTCCATTTTGAAATGAATTAAAATAAAACAATATATCAGGAAGGTGATAAGACCAATGTTCTTTTTAAATGTAAATAAAGAATCACAATAAAGGAAATATATACACTTTTTGTGGGGAATCGGGACCAGGCCATAGTGAAATTCTGTTAATTAATCAATGGCCATTATGAACACATTGAAAAAGAAAAAAATAATCCCCCAAAATTCATCAATTCAAACACTAAACCTCCAATAAGTGTAAAAACAAAAAACGGTGTAGGCTCCCTGCCAGCCCCCGACGTAATGAGATCAACAATGATGTTAAGTTAGCAACATTTACACTTATCACTTTCTGTATTATTTTCTTATTCTGAAAAATAACACCTGTTGCTTCCATTAGCGGACATTGCTTACTTAGCTTTCAGCATAACTCTGATGAAGTATCATCTCTAAAACACTCTAATAATACATTCTGATTCACCAAGTAATAGCTAATGATAACAAGTCACTTGTGTGACGCTATTTACGTCATCAATGACTTACAAAACTAAATTTATAACCTTGTATTCACCCTAAGTATAAGTAGTTCATTAATTCATGTTGTTTTCTACATATGGAACCATTTTCTTTTTAACGGGACAATTGAAAACTGATCAAACTGAACAATATTGTAGTTATTGTTTTGTGTTTGAAAGTGCCCATCGGTTAAATCCCACGTTACACCCTTTTCATCCCCAGATTTAGTGTACGACCTTCTGCCCAGAGAGCTGCAGTTTTCTTCCAACATCCAGCAGAGCCAATTAACCATGAGCCAAAAAAGCGGTGGAGAGGCCGGGCCCACTTCAGCTGTTTTAGCTTCAGGTAGGTTTGTTATTTTTCTTCTTTGAGCAAGTTGTGGCCAATTAACCAAAACAAAGACGTGTATAATTACTGTCTTGGTGGTATTACAGTACATCACTTCATGCATTAAAAAAAACAACAACAACACTTTTGCATTCCATTACGCTGAAGTTTTAAATTTAATGTTTTGATTCTTGGCTGTGTTCAAAATCATTCACTTATTCCCTACTTCATAATTACTTACAGTAACTGAAAACAGATTTCGCTATTCGCAGGCCTACCTTGTCCCTATTCCCTGCAAATAGTGTGGGTACACTGTATTCCCTAACCATTATTATATGTGTAAATTCCAAAAGGTGACTTTCATGACTTAATACCATTTGGGTAAAGCTAGTTTGCATTTGTTTGGCTATATGTGATGTTATGTCAGTTTTTGCTAGCATTTTATTTAGGCTAATGTGCTTGCTAATGATATGCATGTGAAGGTAGTTTGTTGTTTTTCAATGATTTAACTACTGAATACGTTTGTTTATGTAACATTAGTTCATGATTTTGTTAAGTGGATGATGTTGGTGCTTTATGGTCTTCTCCTTTTTAAGTGCTTTGCCACCTTCTTATGGCATTTGTGTCATCGATTGATATGGTTGTTATCAGGGCCGATACCTACCAATTATTAGTAGTCAAGGAGGCCGGATATTTGGATTCTGTCATTTTAAGTAAAAAGGACAATGTAAAAAAAAAAAAAAAAAGAAAAGAAAAAAGCTCCCTATTGTTTACTTTCTACAGTAAATAATTTGCCCCAAAATTTCAAAATAACTGAAATGTTAAACATTCACATATTAATTTTAACTTCTAACAAAACCAAAAGGTGCAGTAAGTTCACAGGGTCGGCAGCATCACTCTTATAATGTTAACTAAATATTTAAATAAAAAGTTCCCTTAGGTTGACAGTTTTAAATTGAGCTCTGATGTTTTTAAGTGGAGTGTATTTTACTCTATGAATATGTTTATGGTATCGCCCAACCTGCACTGCGCTCCTTCGCCAGTCATTTTCTTTTTTTTATGTCAGCTCAATGCTTGATTGCTTTTCAAGTGAACATTGGGCGTTCACTACTTGACAAGATACATCATGGGATACATTGAGGATACTGCAGGGACAATTTATATTACTACACATTGAACAGCACTGCTGTACAAAATGGCAAACTCATTATTTCGTGAATAGTGAGTGATTCTGAACACAGCATGAAAAAAAAAAAAATTAAAAATGTTGCATCCCTGCATGATGTTTGGCAAATGCAAAACATCGATGACTGCAGAAAACAATGGTGGTTGTGTGGTTGGTTGGGGAAAATGGTGCTGCACTCCCCACATTCTTGTCTTTATTCTGGCATTCATGCATACATGGGTTCCACAAAAACATGTCACATGTGGTCAGAAGTAATGATACAACAAGTTGTGGTTTTACTTGAGAGAATATGCAGTTTACAGGTTTTAAAAACTATCATTCATTCATTTCAAAAGTTTTTATAAACTTGTTGGGCTGTTTGATGGTGACTTAGCAACTATTTGTACTAATCCAAAATTTACAGTGTTAGAAATCTAATAATTAGAAATCTCTTTTTCAAAATGTGAGACCTGTGCTGCATGAATTAAAAAAATTAACAATATTATTATAATTTTACATTACTTTAGCAAAGTTTGCAGAAACCCATTAGTCAATTCTACACTACTTCTACAGAGAAATACAGTAAAGGGATTTCCATTCATGTTAACAACCTGCAGATAACATACAGCATCGTTTGTTCTTCTTTTCAAAGTTAAACAGTTGACTGGATCTCCAAAATCACGCAAAGCAGAAAGGTCGCAGTGCACACAAGTGAGCAGGGGGCAAATACTTTGATAGTCTCATTTGAGGAAACAGATGACTCTCAACTTACTACTTTAAAACACAATAAGTCCCTTGAAAATATGACTTGGATTCTGGATTTTTTTTTTAAAGCCATAGTTGCCAAGAAAGACTAATAAAAAGGAAAAGAGAACAATAGACACACATTCCTCTGTAGCTGAGTGATCCAGTGAAACCAGGAGTTTGCCTTATTAAAACAACAATATTTCTCATTCAATCAGTGTATTTAATGTTCAGTAAAATTGTGCTTTTCTTTCACAAACATGATCTCAGACTTGTGCACAAGTCCCGTGAGACTCTACGTGATAAGTGGTAGAAAATGAATGGATTTTGGTATTTTCTTAACATAATCTACAAATTGTACCCCTTTTTCTTTATACAGTACTGCAATAACACATTTTTTAGTATACATTATGATTACATTTCCAGTGGTAGTCTCTCTTTCATGCAACAATATTTGTTCAATGATTGAGAATAATGTTGATGTATTCTGTTGTGCCCCTCCACCCCTTTTTTCTATTAACAGTTTGCTTCACTTGCAAACTCATGAAAAGCCAAACAGTTCGCAATGCCAGCAGCAGCAGCTTTACTTCTTTATAGTCTGCAAGTAGGGCTGGGTGATTAAGGAAAAACTAATTATCACAATTGCAAAGTATCTTGACGAATATTGAAATTACAATTCGTAAAAATGATTATTAATTGATTTACTACCAAAACGCAACTATCGTACTCAAAACTACCATAATGGCCTCATGTCCATTCATCCCTGCACGTGGAACATTTTATTCTTGAATACTCAATTCTTTTTGTCAAGCACAAAATGTAAATATCATGTGAATTTAAAATGTCTTGCATTTCCATTCTGCCTTTGCTACATTGCATCTTTACACATTCAAACCGTACATAAGCATCTTGCTTATCATTTCATCACATTTATTATTCTAATATTATTTGTTGTTTTAGTCAAAACTCTTGGGACTTACGGGGCTAACCTGGGACTTTTCGGTGTCGTACTTCATGGCTTATCATGTGGAAATGTGTGTTGGCACGACCAAAATAGGATCCTTGAATCCTTGAAAACGCAACTGTAAATATAACTTGAAAGAACAACCAGATACTAAATTCGTAACAAATAAGAAATAAGCATATATTAAAATAATAGCAATAAAAAACAAGAACTAAAAATAAATACCGGCTGTTCCTGCTGTGCATGTGTTGGCCTCGTAGGGGCACTATGGTGCCGTGCATGCATGAGTTAAATAGAAGAAGAAAATTGCACTTTTGCTGATTAATATAACACGTTTTTTACAAATTGGGAAAATATATGCCTTTGAATAATTAGATATATCTAAATATTACCTGTATTTACGTGTTCCTACAGCATTTGTGTGTGAATAGTCGTTATTTTTAAGAAATATTACTCCCGAAAGTTAATGCTACGCTCCTGCTAGCGTGTCAATGTGATTTTATACTGACATTACCTATAGCACTGGTGATGTATTTTTTTTTTTTTTTTTTAACAAAGTATGTCTTGTATGTAATTCTTGTTTTACATTAACATTAAGACATTGGGTGTGTCTGAATTTTCGCACTATTCCATATATAGAGCACTATATAGGGGCTGTGCCATTTTGTAAGGGTGTCCAGAGAAATATGTTGTACACTAGTCAAAATTATCCAGTTAACCAATGTTCTTAAAATTGAGGGAAGCCAAAATCAAAATCACAATTAAATTTTGATTAATTGCCCAGCCCTATCTGCAAGTTAACCCCACTCTTTCCCACTTTTCATCAATGGTTTCTAAATTACAGTGTGCAGGCATGCTGGAGCGACTTTTTTTCTTTCTTTCATTTTTTTTTTTTTTTTTAACAAACAAAACATCTTGTGTTTGTTTCTTCAGAAACCTGATTTTTTATTTTTATTTTTTTTTCTGTACACTTTCAGCCCTTATTGCTCATTCGCTGTCTCATTTTTATTCCAGGAAGTTCCCTCTGAAGCAGGGAGGGTCTGCATATAAAATGGTCTGCAGTTCTCTGCTTCATAGGTCAGAAGCTTGTTTATTTTGTCTCTGTGGCTGCGTTCAGTCCCAACCAGGCAAAACAATTTTTTTAAACCTAAATTTCAAGTGCCGATGACTGGCATGCCACATTTTGCTTATGAAGAAATAAATCATTCGCTAGTGCTAATTTGATTGTGTTGGGGGGTTTTCAAACCATTTCCACTTTTTGAATATAAACTGCAATCATTTAAACATGGGGGTCATTACTATATACTGTAAATACATAAAGTTTTAATTGTTGTTGTTTTTTTATAGCCACATCCCAAAATATCATCACTGTTGATTTTCACTACAGTCAGTTGTTTTTACTTTTAAGCCCTTCACTTGTATGATGTGGTCACTAGGGAGGCAGTAGGAGTTGGAGGGGTTCGAGGAGTTGAGACTCTCAGTTGTAGTGGTTATGTTAATTTCTTCTTTAAATTTTGATACAATAATTTTAAGAATTGTCATGACTGTTAATGACTATAAAAATCGTCATTTTTATTTACCTTTTTTTACCTGAAATAATATGAACCAAATAACTTTCATAACTTTAACTTATAAGTAGGGATGCACCAATACCACTTTTTTTCTGAACAACAATACGTACAACAAGAAGGCCTACTCTGATTTCATCGATACTAAGTAGTATAATAATGCCATTACATCAATCTTACAGTAGAGAAAATGTGGTTTATTTTAATCATTGTTATCATACTTTTTAGAGTAACAGCTTGTCGTCACTTATGTGTTAAGACTTCATGTTTTTGCAACAGTCTTCACTTAAATGTTTCCTACAGCACAAGGCTTTTCAGTTCGGCAGTGTTTTGAACACAATGGAGGCACTATTTGAGTACATGCAGTAGGTCAGAGACAATTCTGGTGGTCATAAAAGTAGGAATATTATGCATGTTACCTCTATCACCTACTTCTTTTTAGTATGTGTACAGATGTACAGCTTCGGAACCGATACTGATATCGGTGCATCCCTACTTATAAGCAATGATGTTTTTTGGAGATGCAGGTAGTCATTAGGCGTGCATGCTAGTTGGCCATGCTTCTGTGACTTTCAGATGTCCAGAATGTGGATTATAATACGAGTATTGTTTCCCATAATCAAAAATGTTTTAGAGTTAATCACATCAAGGGATCCAATTAACAGAAATCATTGCAATACAGATAAGAGCCACTAGAAAGGGGGGGACCTTTATGGTTTAAACAACAAAAAAAATATATCAAAAGAAGATTGCTTATTAGCTACAGTGGTGTCTTGATTTACGAGTTTAATTTGTCCTGTGATCACACTCATCTGAAATCATCTTTTCCCATTGAAATGAATGGAAATTTCATTAATCCGTTAGCAGCCTCTTTTATTTTTTTTTAAATTAATTATATTTCTTAACTATTGGCCTTGGCCAACATGCTGATTAATTTAACTGTATTGAGTTGAGTTTGTTGCCACTGTATGGCACATATGTCAAATTTTTGCTCACAAATCAAAGCAAAAAATCTATCGACTGACGTCTCTTGTCTGGAAAACGTGAGTCACTCGTATATCAAGGCACCACAGTACAAAGTTTGAAAATACAAATTGACAGCATTATATGAAATGATATTAACTTTCCAATTATTTGCACTGTAGATGGCATGTCCTCCTCTATGACCATGGATGGCCCCCGCAGTGCTTTTTCCACCTCTTCCAGCTCCACCAAACATTGCAGTTCTTCAGCCAGTGACCCTGTTTACAGTGGCAATGTCGACCCGGAGAACAACAGAACTTGCAGAGCTGTACCAGAGAGCCTTGGTGCCGAAGGTGGGGGTGCAAACAGCAATGGCGGTGGTCATTGCCTGCCCACCAACGAGGTTGGAGGAGGGTTAGGTGTGACATCCCAGGAGGATCAGCCACATCAACACATGATGCCCCCGAAACGGCGCACCGAGCTGAACATCTCTCCGCCTCCGCAAGACCTACTCAGCGATAGTCAGATGTCCTGTCAAGCAGAAACATCGTTTGACTCGGAGCACAGCAACAGCATCTGGATGGAGGACTCTCTGTCCAACTTCAGTATCATGAGCATGACCTCTTACAACGACAACACAGAGGTGCCACGAAAGTCACGCAAACGCACCCCACGACAAAGGCCGGGGCCCAAATCTTTGCTTACCAGTGAAGCCAGCATGGATGTTTTTGATGCAGACAGCGCCAAGGGGCCGCACTTTGTCATTTCCCAGCTCGGCACGGATAACAAGACTGGACAAAAAGGAAGGTTTGTACAAGTGTAAATATGGTGTCTAATGACAACAGTGCCATGGTCAGGATCGTGAGGATTAGGCCACCAAATCATCCGCACATTCATGAAAGTTATTCAGTGCTGCACCCATTGCATGAAACACAGCCACAAACAGTAGGAACTAGCTACTGTTGCCCACTGTAAATTACAGTGGCTCTGTCAAAGGCCAAGGATAAGCAGCGCAGATTAAATAAACAGATACAATTCACTTGCTTGATCAAGGGCGTCAACATTGCTTCATGCACCATGGCAACTGTGGAGCACGTTCGCCACTGATTGTTTTAGGTAGGTAGACTTTATTGATCCTGTAGGAAATTCTGGTGAGAAAACAAAAGGAATGTTGTTGGCTTTGGCCATTGTTCAGAGAGCGATCGCCGATCAGCTGATTATTTGGGTAAATAAGTCTGGCTTTCACATTTGCAAGAAAAAAAAAAGGAGGTGCAATTAGGGCTAAAATAAATAAATACTTCTTTTTTTTTTTAAAAAAGGATCAAGCTCAAATTGACATTGTAATGTAGTAGAATACAATTTTCATAGTGCTAAGTTTTATTTTATATATATATTAGGGGTGTTAAAAAAATCGATTCGGCGATATATCGCGATACTACATCGCGCGATTCTCGAATCGATTCAATAATCGGCAGAATCGATTTTTTTTTTTTTTTTTTTTTTTTTTTTTTTTTTTTTTTTTTTAGGATTCACACCTTGAGCATGGAAGAATGTTATATGAACGGCACATTAAGCCTTAATATTTTTATTTTAATGCTGTTCAAATGTGAAACAGATTGCAAACTGTTTGTGTACAGTGGCTCACGGTTATAAGCCTCAAGTTTTAGATAAATATATTCATACAAATCTTACAGTGTACATGTACAAATTTACTGATAGTATTTTCTAAATTTGAATGGAAAAAAATCGCAACAATCGACTTATAAATTCGTATCGGGATTAATCGGTATCGAATCGTGACCATTCGTATCGGGATTAATCGGTATCGAATCGAATCGTGACCTGTGAATCGTGATACGAATCGAATCGTCAGGTACTAGGCAATTCACACCCCTAATATATATATATACATACATATATATATATTTATCATTTATTTAGTATCTGGATAAGTTCAGCCAGTACACAAGAAGTGCAGCCCAAATGTTTGAATATCATTATTTCATGAAGCCACATATTTGTTTGCGTTGTTGTTCACATTAATTTGTGGTGTAATTCACATTAATTTAAACAACATTAGTTAGGTTGTAATTTATAATGGTGTCATAGAGAACACTTAAAAGATTGTAAGTCAAAGTTTAGTAAGTAAATGTAAATGTAAAGTACGTAAATGCAGTAAATACTGTACACTATCATTCATATTAATTCATGGTTCATTTACCTTTATTTTAGCAAAGGCCTACTCTATAAGACCAACACATTTATTTGTAATAAATTTAGGGATGTTCATACCATTTTTTTTTTCCTTTAGTACTCAGCTTATGATTAGTCACCGGTACCGGTACCAGTAGTACTTTTGATACATGAAATTTCCCTCAAGGAAATAGTGACATATAATTTTAAAGACAGACCTGTATATATCCCAATGTAGCATTTTTTATTTTCTAGTTTCTGATGGTAAAACAGCCACAAGAGATGGCCAATCCTGGTATCAGTATTTGCCCATCCCTAAATAAATCTGATATTTTAATTCTGATTACTTTATTGCTTGTTCGTTAAAAAACAACAACAACAACAACAACTCACGAGGACCTTGAAAAAAAATAACCCCATTGTAAATCATAATATTGAATTGGGTGGGGGTGGAAATCACAATTACTATAGAATACTTTTCAAAATTGTTAAGCCAATGTAGAAAAGTGAAGAATAAAAAGTCAAAATAAGCACACAAAGAGAATACACGTAATACTTTTTAAATCATTTTGTTGCGATGTATTTTGAGGATTAATGACAATAATTTGGGGCTGTTCAAACAAGAGGCCAGAGGGTCATACTTTTTGTCTGTTCTTTTTTGCAGTCCACAAGAAAATGCTCAGGCGCCTCATCAAAAAGGAGTTCTAGCCATGCAGTACCCATCTAAGAGTGAACAGAAGGAGTTGAAGATCCTTGTTCAGCCTGAGCCTCAGCACCGGGCTCGCTACTTGACGGAAGGCAGCAGAGGGTCTGTGAAGGACCGCACTCAGCAGGGCTTCCCTACCATCAAGGTAGTCATTTGGTTTATCTCTAGGCAGCCTTGTGAAGCAAATTCTTCACAGAGGCGTGAATGGATGTAAAACATGATGTTAGCCACCCAAATTTAACTCAGCTGATATTCTATTTCAAATATCTGTTCCTTAAACAGTTTTAACACTGCGACACTCATGCTGTTTGTTAGCCCTTCAATGGTGTTTTGCATTGTTAGCATGAAGCTAAGCAGACTTTTCCAAGGCAAAGCTATGTAGCTGTTTGAAATACACAAAGTATACCGGTAATTCTCTTGGTATTATGTTTAGCTTGATGGTAAACCTTAAGAGGGCGTGGCCTAAACCAGCTTGAAGCCTCGTTTTTGAGGACTTATTTAATATCTGTCAAACGGTGTTTACAGTCTTCCCTCGCTATAACGCGGTTCACTTTTCGCGGTCTCGCTGTATCGCGGATTTTTTTTTAAGTGCAATTTTGCATATTTTTTTACAGTAATATACCCATTTTATAAAATTTATGAAGGTTTGAACATTGTCAATGTTTGAACAAGAGAGAAATGTGAGAACATGTAAATGCCTCAATGAGAAAAGTATATAAATTGTGCGGTCGGGGATTTTAGAGCCTTAAAACATTTATAAGAGTTGTAAGACATAAAGCTAACTACTTCGCGGATTTCATTTATTGCGGGTATTTTTTGGAACCTAACCCCAGCGGAAAACGAGGGAACACTGTACTGCCACCATACAGCACCCGTATGTCTTTTTTCTTTTTTTTCTTTTTTTTCTTTTTTTTGTAATACAAGTCCCAGCAAAAATAAAAATACATCACCTGGACAAAACATCACATTAACCTCAAGGCACCACTGTACCATTCAATTTATGTACACCACGCAAAGTACATTCATGGTACAAAAAAAATTGTGACTTTAACTTTAAAGTTAGGGACAATGTAACTACCATAGGCAACACATGTATGTACAGTAGCTACATTTTGTGACATTTTAATTTGAGCGTTTGCTGTGAGATTTTATTAATGTAATGTAAATATTTGTCGGAGCTCATTAAAGGTTGGCAAACACTGACATATCTTTAGAAGCCAGTTAAGAAGTAAACTTAGAATGTACCAATATGATTATGAAAAATCCAACAGCCACCTAGTAACACGTGACCAGTTCATTGCATTTACATGCATTTCTATTTACTAATTTTTGTATTACATATGTTTTACAGTTGGAGGGTGTGAACGAACCAGTCATTTTGCAAGTTTTTGTGGGAAATGATGCCGAGCGGGTGAGGCCACATGGATTTTACCAAGCTTGCAGAGTGACCGGCCGCAACACCACAGCCTGCAAAGAGGTGGACGTTGGGGGCACAACGGTCATTGAAGTCCCCTTGGACCCAAGCACCAACATGACCTTAGCGTGCGTATTTTGTTGTTTGTTTATTGTCATGTTTTGCCAGATAATTTGCAGTTTTAATTAACAATCAAACAATTGGCATTTTTACTGAAGCTGCATGTTTTATGCAGTGTGGACTGTGTTGGAATCTTGAAGCTCCGAAATGCTGATGTGGAGGCTCGCATCGGGGTGGCGGGGTCAAAGAAGAAGAGCACGCGTGCGAGGCTCGTGTTTCGGGTCAACATCCCACGTCTGGACGGTTCAGTGCTCACACTCCAAACACTGTCATCTTCCATCCTTTGCAGTAAGTGAAGCTGTTTGTGTTCACATCTTGTAGATTTAACATAATAAAGGTGAATACCACACAAAATAGTTTTTAGAACCTACCCTCTTTTCTTGCCTTAAGTATAATAATGCAGCTCTTGGTCAGAAGGCTCTGTATTTTGGTGATGTAAACTTAGAAAAGATATTGTGTAAAATCCATTCATTCTTGTGTAATGTGTGATAATGCAAACAGTATGAGGGTGTGGTGAGCTTTATAAACAGGAAGGACGGTTACGGACGTAAGAAAGTTAATTTGGTAGACCTGACATGGGAGGAATTAAAAGGAAGGACGAAACAATAGAAGTGTGATGCAGTTTACACTGAGCCAACACGCAACACAGTAGTATCTTTCCACATACAGTAAGTGCTGTTTATGAATACACATATACTGTATACATGTATGTTTCACTCATAAAACGGTTTTATGAAATGGCCGAGAAGGAAATGTTTTTTTGTTTTGTTTTACACCTTTAGACATCTCCTCTGAGAAAGAACCATTGTTTAAGCTATGCTGTATGTCAACATGCAATCCTATCTATTCCTACTTAACAGGTTTACAGTACAGTATTCATTCTCAAGCAGTATTATCCGGTTTAAGGAAAAGTAAACTGGCGTGTCTATGTTTGGCTTAATTTTGACATATATATGTCATGCTTGACAAAGTGTTTGTAATGTAAAAAAAACAAAACAATTGTGGATGAAATCCAAACCTCTGAAATTATTTCAGTTTACAGCCTTGATACTCCAGCCTAAACTTTTTTTTTTTTTTTTTTTTTTTTAATAAATGAGCACAGTAGCCACTAACACAATCTTAAGGCAATTTAGGAGTGCATGCTGTAACTTGACGTGCAAATTAAATATTCCCATTTACTCTCATTTTCACTAAATAAATACTTTCACAATAAATGCAGAAACAATAAACTAGTTTTAACTCCACATTTTATTGTACTTGTTTTGGCACAACATAAACATAATACTGTATACAGACTGAATGCTAAAAATATAAATTTAATGTTTAGGCTTAGTGCCAGTATTATCAGCAAATTTTGTGTTCCTTGCCACCCAGGCTGCATTTCATTCTCAGGAATTTAGCATTGCACGTACCTTCTGTGTCGACAGCTCAACCGGCGGGGGTGCCTGAGATTCTGAAAAAATCGCTGCACAGCTGCTCAGTGAGGGGCGGAGAAGAGCTCTTCATCATTGGCAAGAATTTTCTCAAAGATGCTAAAGTCATATTTCAAGAGAATGTCTCTGGTAGGAAACACTGGATTTTACATTAAAAATAGATTCTAATTGCAAAAACGCCAATATTTCTAATTTTTCTAATGTTTCAGATGAAACATCTTGGAAGGCTGAAGCGGAAATTGACATGGAGTTGTTTCACCAGGTTAGACTTACTGTAATTGTTCTTGTTTAATTTGAACCGAGTAATTTGTGGCAACCATTAATAAGCTAAGTAGAAGCCACTTGAGATTTGTATGGTGATTTAGATGTAATCATCTTATATGGCTGCTGGTTCAAAGGTTTGAGTGCTCTCTTTGTATTGTGACCTAAATACACAGTCGCGGAGGTGTGTTTCAACACTGACAGTTTTGACCTTTACTCTTGTAAACAAAGCCGTCCAAAGGAACAAAATGCATGAATATTATGCTGCCAAACAGCTTTTACTTAACAAGCTAATCCCAGTGAGATCAACGTGGTTTTTAAAGTTAACAAACATTAACACGCATGATAAAAAGGACAAAATAGCCAGACAAAAACAAACATAGCATGGATAGATAGATACGTAGGTAGGTAGACGGTTGGATAGATAGGTCATTAGACTCATTAAAATGATTCATAAAATCATAAACAAGGAGAACATTTTACAGAAAAACATACAATGATTGCTTCATTCATGATGCAATGGAATGGTAGCCCTCTTCATTAATTATCCATCCATTTTCTTGACCGCTTATTCCTCACAAGGGTCGCGGGGGCTGCTGGCGCCTATCTCAGCTGGCTCTGGGCAGTAGGCCGGGGACACCCTGGACTGGTTGCCAACCAATCGCAGGGCACACAGAGACGAACAACCATCCACACTCATACGCACACCTAGGGACAATTCGGAGTGCCCAATTAACCTGCCATGCATGTCTTTGGAATGTGGGAGGAGACCAGAGTACCCGGAGAAGACCCACGCGGGCACGGGGAGAACATGCAAACTCCACCCAGGAAGGTCCGAGCCTGGACTCGAACCGGAGACCTCAGAACTGGGAAGCGGACGTGCTAACCACTCGACTACCGTGCCGCCCCTCTTCATTAATTAAATTAAGTAATTTGTAACTATTACAAATTGCTTGTAAGAGTCCTACTCCTGAATAAACTTGGGGTGAACAGGTTACGGTTTTTTTTTTGTATGTTTTTTGTTTTTGTTTTTTTTAAATAAATATAATAGAAAGTGGCTGCTTAATTTAAAATGTACCTGAAGAAGGTAGTAGTAATCTTAGAAGAAAGGCAGCGATTGGAAAAAAAACAAAAAAAAAAACAAAAAAAAACGTGAATTGGCATTGGCTGATTTCAAGTGGATTTTATGTGGTGGGACAACAAAGGATATCCTCAGAATTGATGACTGACCTTAAAAATATTTCTCGGTTGTTATAACGTGCTCTATTGCCTTACGGGAAATTGATGTTATCTCGTATTGTGTAAATGATCTGCCTTGCCATTCAAACAGACAATCAAGTGTTTATAGAAAGTATCAATACTGTGACGTACTAAATGCATAAGTATAAAAATATGTTTATTCATCCATTTGTTCTTTTTCTTGACTTCATGTTGCGCCACAAGAATCATTTGATCGTGAAGGTTCCACCTTACCAGAACCAAAACATCATCTCTGCTGTATGTGTGGGTATCTATGTGGTCACCAATGCTGGCAGATCCCATGATGCTCAACCATTTACTTACACTCCAGATTCAGGTTGGTTTCTGTCTGTTTCTTCTGTACTTCAGTTGTGTTCATAGACCTCTAGGGTATGTCAACTTATGAGCACAACTGTACAATAAAGTACATCTTTTTCCATGTTATTCAGGGTGAGCCAAAAAGGTCATCATGGCTCTATTGAGCTCACATTGCACTTTTCTAGTCATGTGTAAATGTGTGATTGCCTTTCTCTTGCAGCAAACACTGAAGTTTTTGTGAAGAAAGAGACATCATCTCCAGTGAAGACGTGTCCCTTTGATGATCAAAGTAAAGATTCTTTCTTTGTAAACATTTTATTATCTAAGGTTAACCAAAGTTAACCGGTTAACATTACTCATTACTCTAACATACTCTCCTTTTATAATATCATACATTCATATAATAATCAAATTGTAATAATGTTATTGAGACTTAGGATGCTTATATGAAAATTAAATAAATGACATCAAATTAGACTATGATGATGCACGTTAAACTGACAAAAGTAGACAAACAAGGCAGCAAGCAAGTCGCTTTCAGTACAATTAGTTCTGTTCTTTGTCATCAGCCGCTTCTTCCTTGACAATTGTCATGTTTTTATGGTTCAATTAAAAAATAAATAAATAAATCAGCTTGTTTGCAACATGGCCCTGGTTGATCTCTTATCCTCAGCTACCACCTGCTGGCCGTTTTTATAATAACCATCATTGCTTCAACCGTTCTCTGCAGTTCAGATGCTGCATCAAAACCATCTGTATGCTCTACCATTAAAAAAAATATAAAAACTTATAAATACGTCTTTGGGGCACTTAAAACATTTAAAATAGAATGTATTTGTATGTTTTTGGGAGCAAATGAGTTAAGAATTGTATTTCAACCTGGTTGTATATTTTAAGAACCATTTATAGTAAATATATACTAATTGGTGGTTAAACTTCTGATACATATTGTTACAGTTCTGATGCCTCGTATGTTGCCTCAAGTGAAGAAAGAGGAAGTCACTCCAATGGAGGTCACCAACAACCTCCAAACCTCTGGGGTGTTCAAGGTAATCAATTATAACCTCGTTATCTGATTAAAAAAAAAAAATACATATATATATATATATATATATATATATAAATATATATATATAAATATATATATAAATATATATATATATATATATATATATATATAAGTATTACTTAAAAAGTACGGATGAGGATTAGGGCCAGGGAAGAGAGAAAAAAAAGTTTGTTAGGATTCTCACTTTATTCTCAGAATTCTGACTTTGATCTCAGAGTTCTGACTTTAAAGTGAGAATTCAGACTGTATTCCCAGAATTCTCACTTTAAAGTCCGAATTCTGACTTTAAAGTGAGAATAATAGTAGCACTGATGAAGTCAGAATTCTGAGGATAAAGTGAGAATCCTGCCAACCTTTTTTTTCTTCACTGGCACTAATCCTCTTCTGTATACAAACAACATATTATATTAACCTCCCAGCCATTTTCACTGAATCAACCCTCTTGGCTCCTGGCTGTTTTACTGGGTTTTGACTGATTTTGCAAGACCCACAGAATATTGTGTTCAATTGCTATAAAAACATGGAACCTACTAAAAGAAAAATCAGAGTCTCTTCTTCATTTTGTTTCCGTTTTGCAGTAGTTAGCATGAGAATATAGCTAAGTTTCATCATGATTCAAAAATCTGCTTAGAACTGTGGGGAAATCAGCTTGTTTTAACATGGCCCTGGTTGATCTCTTATACTCTGCTGCCACCTGCTGGCCATTTTTGTAATAACTAACGACCATTGCTTCAACCTTTCTCCGCAGTAGAGAGGCTGCATCAAAGCCTTCTGTATGCTCTAGCATTTTAAAAAAACCCATAAAAAACATATGAATATGTCTTTGGGACACTTAAAACATTTAAAATATACCGTATTTATACATTTTTGGTAGCAAATGAGTTAATGTTTCGACTTCTGATTGATTCTGCCCGCAGACATTGGACCTCTGTCCAGTCCAGCAGAACCCAGACTTGTCTACAGGCCATCTAAATAACAACAGAGAATTTTCCAACACATTAGCACAGTCCTCAGGTGACCCTGACAAGAGCCAGGCCCCAGTTTTTACCAACACAGAGGCCTTAGCTCCAATCCAGCCAAGAGTGGGTCTTGGGCAGGAGAGGCAAGTCAGCAGTTCTGGGTCTGCGGTGAGGTCATGTGGTGATCCTAGACCTCAACAGCAGCAGCTGCCCATGTTCCCTTCGGGCGAAGTGGCTCAGTTGGAGGAGGCAGTTAGACAACTTAGGCCTGAAGCGTTTCAGACGGACAACTCAATGACCAACCATATTCAGCAGATCCAAAACCAGCAACTTCAGCAACAACAGCAGCAAATTCATCAGCAGCAACTGCAGCAGCAGCAGCAGCAGCAGCAGCAGCAGCAGCAGCAAGTGTTGGAGAATCTACACCAACAGATATTCCAATCTCAAATCCAAATGCAGCGTGTGAATGTGGAGCAACAGGGCTCCTCACAAGATGCTCTGCCAAACCAGGGGTCGATTTTCCAACAGGCTCAGCAGCAGCAACAACAACCAACTCTCTTTCAGCAGACCACGGATCTGCTCTCTATTCAGACCAATTTCCTCCAGCAGTCACCCTCACACCCTTCACCACCAGCGTTCCACAATCCCAGTCCTTTGGCTGAAGCACACGATCCCCAGGGAAGTCTGTTTCATAGCCAGAACGCCTCTCACACTCCAGAGCAGGTGCAGGCAGTGCTCTTTCAAAACCCGATGACCGCTCTACCCTCTACGGACCAGCAACCTTCAACTCCGAGTCTTTTCCTCCCGCAGACGTCTCTTTCAGGCCAGCTTACAACCAATAGTAGCCAACAGCAGCAAATGGCCTTTCTCAGTGCTCTGCAAACGCCTGCCCCCGAACAACAATCTGTGTTTCAGGCACAAGCTCAAACTCAGCTCTCTCCAATCCAACAAGGTGCACAAATGGAGCAGCAGCAGCAGCAGCCATCCCAGCCTCAGGCCCTCTCTCAGGCAAATCCGCAACAATGTTTGTTTCAGAACATCTCTCAGCATGCACCTGCAAACACGCTGTCTTCAGCTCAACAGCAGCCAGCTGGGCTACTATTCTGTAACAACCCCCTACCCAGCACAGACCAGACTTCCAATATGCTCTTCAGCAATCAGGGGCAGATGCCTCCTTTGACCAGCAGCAGTCTGGTTTCCCAAGAGCCCCAGAACGCGTCCTTGCTTTTCTCACAGGCCAGCATGGTGACGGTAAACCAACAGGTCGGCTCGGAGCCCATGGCCTTGGGTAACCCTAATGACGCACGCCAGCAAGTGCTATTTCAGGGTCAGCAACCAATGCAACTTGGAAATGCCACAAACAACGGGCAAGAGCGGTCCGTGGGGCTCTTCATGCCTCCGCCAAACATGTCTTCTCTGCAAGGAGGATTGTCTCAGGAGCTCGTGCAGTCAGCCATGTTTGTTTCACCAAACAGTGTGGCCAACCTCCAGACGACCACCTCATCTCCTGTTCAGCAGCCAGGGACTCTGTTTCAGTCTGCGGTCGGTGGGACCATCAGTCAGCCCAGCCAGCCTCAACAATCTGAACTCTTCCTTTTTGGAATTCAGAACGGTGAGCAATTTAATAGCAGTCTTTAAATCTGTCGCTATAGCAACACCTTTTCTAACTGCTTAACTCATTCACTCCCAGACCACTGAAGCAACCGCCTTTGCTGTTTTACTGGATTTTGACTGATTTTGCAAGGCTCACAGAATTTTGTGTTCTTTTGCTGTAAAAGCATGGAACCTACCAAAAGAAAGATTAGAGTCTCTTCGTTCATCAGGGAACAAAAGTATATTTCCATCTGTTTCTATTTTGCAGCAATTTGCATTGTAATACATAGCTAAGTTTAATCATTAACTCATTCACTCCCAGCCATTTTCACAGAAGCAGTCCCGTTCGCTCCCGGCTGTTTTACTGGATTTTGACTGATTTTGCAAGGCCCACAGAATATTGTGTTCAATTGCTATACAAGCATGGAACCTACCAAAAGAAAGATTAAAGTGTCTTCTTTCATCAGGAAAAAAAGTATGTTTCTCTCTGTTTCCGTTTTGCAGCAATTAGCATTAGAAGAGAGCTAAGTTTCATAAGTTTTCACAAATCTATTTAAAATTGTAAGTAATTGAGCTTTTTTTCTACATGGCCCTGGTTGATCTCCTTTGCTCTGCTGCCACCTGCTGGCCGTTTGTGTAATAACTACCATTTCTGCAACCGTTCTTTGCAGGTGAGAGGCTGCATCAAAGCCTTCTGTATGCTCTAGCATAAAAAAAACAAAAAAAAAAACGTGTAAATGCGTCTTTGGGACACTTAGAACATTTAAAAAAAAAAGAAGGTATTTATACGTTATTGGGAGTAAATGAGTTTAATCACCAATCTGTTTAGAATTGTGGGGAAATGGCTTGTTTTCAACATGGCCCTGATTGATCTGGTATACTTTTCTACCACCCGCTGGTCGTTTTTTATAATTACTGCTATTTTTCTCACCTGGTCACTGCAGTTGAGAGGCTGCATCAAGGCCTTCTGTATACTCTAGCATTAATAAAATAAAATAAAAAACGTATAAATACATCTTGGGACACTTAAAACTTTTAAAATAGAATGTATTTATACGTTTCAGGGAGCAAATTAATTAATAATCCAAAACAGAATTAACTTTAGATTTATTTGTTCAGCCCCACGTGTTCTATTTGGACTGTTTAATTTGGTTGTGTGGGTGTGGTTTCTGTAGAACATCCATCCATCCATCCATTTTCTTGACCGCTTATTCCTCACAAGGGTCGCGGGGGCTGCTGGCGCCTATCTCAGCTGGCTCTGGGCAGTAGGCGAGGGACACCCTGGACTGGTTGCCAACCAATCGCAGGGCAAACAGAGACGAACAACCATCCACACTCACAAGCACACCTAGGGGCAATTCGGAGCGCCCAATTAACCTGCCATGCATGTCTTTGGAATGTGGGAGGAGACCGGAGTACCCGGAGAAGACCCACGCGGGCACGGGGAGAACATGCAAACTCCACCCAGGAAGGTCCGAGCCTGGACTCGAACCGGAGACTTTTGTAGAACAAAAAAAATACAAATAAACATGAACAATTGCATGTAAATGGCACCCCGTATGCAAAAGCTGCATCAAGGTTTTTGGTCTCAACATTCTTCGAGAAATAAGCTGCCTTCTTTTTTTCCCCTGTACATTGCAGATTAATGAGAGCATATTTAAAGTTGAAGATATGAAAGAGTCGCAACAAACAAACCCATTTTTATTATTTCATCCCGTTGCCCAATGAAAATGGATAATGAATTGGATAGATCAAACCTGATCGACCTTTTCATGTTCTCCATCCTGCAGAATGTGGTCAGCTGATGAGCGCACCAGGAAACACGCTGTCTGATCAGATCATAGCCATCAGCCAGTCTGGTCAAAACCAACGGGAGAGTGAGGCCCGCATTCAGTCGCTGTTCAACCAGTCACTGTCACAGTCAGTGACGGCGCAGAGCGGCTTGAAAGCCTCTCAGAGCATGGAGAAGATTGATAGCCTGCTGGTCAGCCAAGAGCTGGGCAACAGTGTAACACGTTCATACTAATTTCCAGAGAAGTCTGGGGAATTGTTTTTCTGTTTCGTTTCTTCGTCATTATTTTATCAAATGTGCTTGAGGGGTCAATATTAGTGGAAGATTGTAGATGGGAATGAGCAACAGATTGTGTTCTGCTCATTTAAGATTTGGTTTGATCTCATTTTAGACTCAGAATTATTTTTAAAAAGACATCCTTTTGAAAACTCCTCAATGTGAGCTATTTGAGTGAAGTAGATAGATTGGCAGAGAAAAATAGACGTCTGTATGTGGAAATGAGGTTAGTGATATGTTTTCAGGATGGTGAGGTAGAAGTGAAGGTAAGTTTGAACGGAGAGTTTTATGAATGTAAAAAGGTGGACCTGTGGTTGAAAGGAATATAGAAAGTATTGAGAGAAACTCTGCAGTGAATATCATATTACAAAATACCATTGTCGACACATTTGTGCCTTTATAGCATTACTTGAGATCACAACATGAATATTGTAAATCCTTGAAGTTTGACATATTTATGGCTTAATTTTTGCCACAGGAGGGTTGATAAGTTGGGCAAGTGCACTCTAATTGGGCTTTAATTTATTTGCATATTGGACTCCAAAGAGAAAAATCATCTGGCTGATATCTAGTGAAATACAATGATGACTGAAGTAAACAATGATTTTTAGTTACTTTGATTAAATGACCTGTTTTTCAAGATGGGTAAAATTACCAACATAATGTTCTTATAGGATTCCTCTGTTAGCCATACTACTATCACATCTTAAAATGTAACATTATTAGCAAAAGGTAGCACTGAAGTTGAGATGACTGAGGAACATTTGAAGCAAAAGTGTTTCAAAGGAAGTAGTAGATGGAATATTTGTATTAGACTGTGTCTACATATAGTACAAATAATAGAATGTAAACGAGTTCAGTATTGTGTTATTTGTCCTTTGGAGTCACATTGAAGGACTCACTTTGCGTCAGGTACGCATAACCAAGACTTGTATCGTTGGTTCAGAAGCTTGCCTTGGACAGGAAATTGTTTGCTTTGCTGTCTCTGCTGAAAGGGTTTCAGGAATTCATGCTGTTAGATTTTTTTTATTTTTTTTTGGGACATCCAGCTCGAAGTGTGACTTTTCGGGCGCAAAATGCAAGAGGCACGCACAAGCTACTGCGTGAATTTCAACACTCCAGCCTGTTTTGTTTGGCATGCTTTTAATTAAGTCTCTACCATGAGAAAAGTTCAAATTTAGGAAGTTGACCTAACTGCTCTTGGGCCAGTCAATTTGTTTGGCTGTAATGATCTGAGAATTTGGACAAAATGATTGCTACCTGAGCCACTGTTTCACTCCAGAGAATGTGTGTTACATACAGTGGATATTAAAAAATAAATAAATAAAATAAAAGTCTACACACCCTTATTCAAATGCAAATCACATTTTTGTGATATGAAGAAATGAGACCAAGGTAAATCATTTTTAGCTTTTCCCACCATTATTGTGGCCTATAACCTTAACAGCACAATCTTTTCAAGAGAAGTAAAAATCAACAAATGAGGTAATGTGGTTGCATAAGTGTGCACACCCGCTTATAAAGGGGAGGTGGCTGTGTTTATAATTACCACAATCACAGTCACAGTTTGTGACTAAAAGAATACCATATCGACAGTGCAGCATGGTCACAGCGTCATGTTTTGAGGTTGTTTTTCTTCGAATGCAACATAGGCCTTCAACAAAGTGGAAGGAATTATGAACAGTTCAAAATGACAGTTAGTAGTACAAAATACATGTTAAAAAGGCAATAATAATACAAAATGTTAAGACCTGTTTGAAAGCACAAAAAAATGTCAGGAAAATATTTGGGATTAATCAGACATGTAAAGGTGAAGGTGTGTCGACTCTAGCACTGAGTTCGAATGTGATTATTCTGAACATAGTCACGTTGCATTACAAGAGGATATTTTTACACTTATGTAACCATGTTATTTAAGCTGTTATTTTTACTTCCCCAATAAATTCTACCAGAGACTAAATTAATGTTGATTTTTTTAAAATAAATAATTTATTTAAATTGTTACATAAACTTTTATAGTTTTATTTATTTAAATAACTTACCAGTATTTTATCCTCATTTTTCTACTTCATAAAAACATGGCATTTGAACAAGGATGTGTAGACTTTTTATTTATTTATTTATTTATTTATTTATTTTTTAAACTGTAAGATTCATTTTCCATTCTCGATAGGGGTTTTCTTCGAATGACCTTCATACTTTACAAATGCAATGGATTTATTTATTGATAAAGTACAGTTTGACCTTCTTTATTCATTCTTGGGTAAGTAGTTTGCGAGTATTGGCTGGCTTTATAAAGAACCTGATGACGGTCCAGTTTTATGGCCCGTTTGCTTGCATTTTTTTTTAGTTTTTCCATTTAATATATGTAAAAATCAAATAGTAAAACATTTATTCTTTTATCCTGCTGTTTTTTTCAGTTTAAAAGTTTCATGGGCTGGTCTCTGACAAAATTCTTAACAAAAGTTTGATCTTTTTTTTGTGTGCAGTTTTTTTTATTTTTTTATTTTTTCGCTGTGTTCCCAACACAGTTGTAATATTGAACCTGCAAAACAACATTTTGGATGATAATAGAAATAGTATGGTGTAACCTTGACTACTGTGATTAATGGCGTGACGGTGTGCTGCTCTTAGCATAGCTGTTTTCAGTGGGACGTTACTCCAGAAGGACACCTGACAGCTCGTGTCAATGGCTCTTTTTAAACTTGTGAAACTGAAGATCTCTAGTGTTTAATATTTATGGTTGTGTTTGTTTCTCCATTAAGTCATTTGTTAGTGGTTTAGGAAAATAGTTTGGCGTATGTATTTATTTGTGTAGTTGGGTTTAGATCTTTCGAAATGTGACTGATGGTAATTAATATATTGTGGTTTGGAGCCCATATCTGCTGATCCCCAATTGGAATCCTGTATTGACACAAAAAAAAAGTGTTTTCTTTGTCTTCTTTTTTTATTATAACAAAAATTACACTTTCACGTCTGTATGTAAGTACACTCCAAACTTTTTTTTTTTTTTTTAAGCAAATGTAACCAAACTTCACAAATTATCCTTTAAAATTGGAACAACTACTGTCAGTATTACAACTAATACAAACCGTTAAGATGTCAGGGTAGCATGAATGCTTATTGTGATAGTACAAAATGGTTGCGAGCATCTCACTGGGGAGGTACATATTTTAATATGCGAGAGAAATGATTGAAGTTCTTTGATACATCACTTTAAATAGAACAAGGTGTTTATTTTACCAGGCTGACTATTTAAAGTATAGTTTGCTCAAATCTCTCTTCAAAATACAACTTCAAAATACAGTGGTGCCTTGAGATACGAGATGGTGGCAGTGATCTCACTTCACAATAAGCAAATAGTGAACAATTCTTCTTCTTCTTCAAAAAAAAAAAAAGACACTCCAGGCTGTTTATTGCCACTCCCAGTTGAAATTTACTCTCAAACTCAACCTAAAACAAAGAATTACATCTTGTGTATTTAAAACAACCCCAATAACAGTATTGGCCTTTCAGTCCGCTAGCTTAATGCTCCTGCTCAAAACCAACACATAGACAGGCACTATAACAGTATGCACTCTCCAATATTTATCCACGGCATAAAAAAAAAAAAAAAGCATTTGAAGGGAAAGGCTGGAACAAAGTAATGGTACACATCGTTAATTTCAATGGGAAAGGGTGCATTGAGTTTTGAGTGTTTTCAGTTACAACCGTGGTCATGAAACGAATTAAACTCTTATGGCAAGGCACCACTTCTAGTACTGTAAATAAATGTGCACGTCATAGACTAGATGTTGCGTGTTCAACACCCAGCTTGCTTGCCAGTGTTGCAACAGTTCAAGCCAAGACACTTTAAAATGTGCTAATAATGATCTACAGCAGGGATGTGATAGATGAATTTTGTTATAAAATGTCTGTCATGCATCTATCCCATTTGTACTGAAGTATCCAATGCATATGTGTGGACATGGATGCACATGTTTTCTGAAACTGCTATGCAGCAAAACTGTAAATGTAGATCCGTTAAGTTTTTGAATACATATATTTTTCTATGTAACCATTCGGTTTTTAACTATGACGGGAACGAAAAGAGTTTTTCTCCCCCTTATTTAAGCTTGTTGAGCTTTTTCTCTGACGCTTTGCTTGATTGCCTTTGATGCCTTTGTGTCTTTGAGGTACCGGGACCAGGAAAACTCAGACTAGATTAATCACATTTCATTTTTAATTCTTGAGCGGCAGAAACCTTCTGATTAATCACAGTTTATTGTTAATTCTTGTGGGGAAATGCTTCTGAATAATTTGTTCTGTATCTGACAGTTTCACCTTTAAATCTCCCATCACAATTGAAGAACTCCCGTTCATTTTTATATTCCAGCAAATAGAAAGTGATTTTTTTTCTTTTAGATTTCAAACCATGTGAACAACTGTCATATCTTAACTTGAAGAAAAAAACAACAACTGTATGTTCAGCCTTTGTTGGGATTCATTTTTCTGTATACTGGCTGCTATCTGTATTAAACTTATACATTATAGATACTTTAATTGTGATGCCTCTTATTTGCAAAATTTGTAATTTTTGTGTACAAGGTGGACATTCACTTGGCTACATTAGTGAACAAGCTGATTGTGTACTGTTCAACAAATATCCTTCAAATTTCTCATTTGTTTTTAAGCAATTGATATTTGACTATATGACAGCATGGACAAGTTAAGTTTGACAACAACCAACTACTGTACCCACAATGAAAATTCTGAAACATAATTAATTGTAAAAATCATATCTGCAACTAGCTGTCGCTTCAGCCTCTATTGATGAAATACAAAATGCTGGTGGTGATGCCACAACACTAAAAACCTGGAATATATGTAAACTTTTTTTTTTTTTTTTTTTAAACCTTATTAATACGAGCTGATATCTTTACATCCTGCTCGAAAGTCGAGAAAATTGCTTTACAAAACACACACACTTGAATTGCTATAAAATAGTTGAGCTGGTAGATGGAGAGAAAAAATAATTTGCAGTCATAATAACCCGATTATTTTCATTTTCTTCTTCACTGCTATTGTAGAACCTAATTTACAACAGCTTGTTAAAGGCATTTGTATATTTTTGTGTTGAATCATTTCATTTATCTTATGTAGTTACAAGTTTTTAAACCCACTCTACCCGAGCTGTTGTTACATTTTCTGTTTGTATTATGTATAATCCACAAATTTTCTCATTCATTGGATTATGACATTGTTGGTGAATGGCTATACTTGTAAATCGTAAAATGTTAATAGGAAAAAAAGGGGGTGTACTGTTACCCTCCTTACACCATAATGATAGGGCGGACACATCAGGGACAACACGGAGGTTTCGCGTCTTTGAAAATTCCGACAGTCCCATAATGCACCACGAGTTGATGGCTTTCATGTGCTGGCACGCATGCTCAGATCCTTCAACACGCAACACCAGGACCATCATGGCTGACGTAACAGCGGCGGACGGCGATAAACTCAGCAAGAAGTGAGTTTTATGCGTTTTTCATCTACTTTTAGTACAAATTACGTTCGGGTCCTCCATTTTAGCTGTATTTGCTGACACAGATTTGTAAAGTGTTGGCAGCAGACGCAACTGCATCTAAGAACGATAGCGAAACAAATTACCCACACGGAGGCATCTTCTTAGCCTACATTTCCCAGGATTCCGTCCTCTTTGGTTAGTGGGAAATGAAGTTTTTAAAATTACGAATAACACACAGTGAGTGTGTGCTTTATGGACGAGTAAAACTACAAGCTCCATAATGTTTTAAAAGGTCGTCCTCGCTTCAACCTGGTAAATTTAGGACTTGGCTTTCTTTAACCATTGTAACGTTTGGGTATTTTAATATGAAAGTGTCCGTATAGGACATAACGTAGGAGAGTATCATCTAGGATATTGGCGTTTTACTAAAGTTGTTTCTTCTGACCTTCCTTTGCTTAATGCTAGCAGCACTGAGCACGTGCTATCTATCTATCAAAAGAATGCGATTTTGAGTTGTGTACAGACAGTAGTGTATGCAGACTTTTACAGGAAGTAGTGTGTACCTATGTTTACGTTGTTGTTTGTCAACAGATGTTGATAGTTGTGCTCATTAATGCCATGTGTAATAACGGAGAACATGGGACTTTTATCAATTTAATAGGCAGCGGTTATATTGCCGTGACCGGCAACTCTCTTGCTAGCCTTAAAGTGAGGAAATCCTGGGCTGCCATAACCGGCTTCTTTATTTATTTATTTACTTACTTACTTACTTACTTACTTACTTAAACCGTAACTCGAGTAGGTTGGCCATGAATGGACAATTATTAGCTCACGTCACAAGTCAAAATGGTGGGCTCGGTGAAAGGACGCTCTCCGCTCATTGATAAGAATTGGACTTTGGATCATTGTAAATTTATTTGTGAGGATTATTTAAATTTCAAAATGTGATATTGTTGGACTATTATAATAATCTGTCTGGTATGTATGCTAGTCAGAAGCAAAAGCAATGCAATACAATACGCCTTTTGTTTTCACTGTGTGAAGGAAGCATTTGCATTGCGGAAATATCAGAAATGTCCGCAAGTTATTTTAGCGTGATGTGAAGGCTGCTGTGTTAGGGTTATTATTATGTTTGGTTTACTATTCTTTTGCATGCCACTAAAGGGGGCCAGTGTGCCACTGAAAAATGACTACTTGCTGTGCTTGCTGTATGCCTTGTTTGTATATTTTCTGCATATATCTCTTTTCCCCAGATTGCTCTTCTGACTGGTGGCTCGGCATGCTTTGCCTGGCCAGGGCAGTCAGGCAGCAGCTGTGCCAAGCCTTTGAAATCAGGGGACAGTGGTATAAACATGCACATCCTTGCACAGCTGCAGTGCCTGCCCAAATTTGTGGGAACCGTTGGAGAGGTGACAGAAGGTTGGTGGCTTTTCCTTTCGAGAGAGAATAACAACCAACCTTTTGTCACCAGGGTCAATGTGGGTACCTTCTAATTAGGGCTTGGTGATAATTCAATATCATTATCGATATCAATGCAAAATGCATTTGCTCAAATGTTTCCTGAGACAGGCATTCTGTGTGCTGTAGGCGAGTTCCCAACGCACACTGAATGACAGTGTAGCTTAAGATTTGTTCAAATAAATGACCAGTCGTCTCATTGATTGCAGCTCTCGCAGTAAGATTTATTGTGCAAACTAACGCCTATGGATGACACATGGAGTAGATAGATGGCAAGACGATCCCTGTCTTTTGATGTGCTAGCTCTGGCGACGTCTAGCCTGCTCCGATGCTCAGCATCACCATGGAGTCACAATCCGGTCAAACAATAACATGTCTTATGGCAATTGGCAATAATAAGTCTGCTACTAAGTAAAAGTAGGCCTCAGATGGTTGGTTAACGCGAATGCTGCACTCCGAGAGTGAACATTGCACGTGACATTACACATTGAAATATGAAATAAACACACTTCACAACTAGTTCAGCAGATAGTGCTAGCCAAGCTGCAAACATGCTTCAACTTGTTTAATTCCATTCCCAGATGGTTAGTGTCAAGTGAATTGGATGTTGCGTAATTAACCACATAACTTATCAGATCCATTACCATAATGCTAACAGACAATGAAAAACGCTGCAGACAGTCTAACGAAATGAACATCGATCGTGCAGTAGTTGTAACTCATGAAGCAATGCTTATTTAAAGAGAGTGAAGCCTCACATGTAGACAGACAGTGTAATAATACTGACATATTTGGCGGTATGGCAGAAATATTACAAGCAATTTTACTCAATGCAACAACAATTGTCAAATAACAGTACACAATAAACAACTTGATGCAATAAGGTGTGATTTCTAACTCTGACCCATAAAGGACAGCAATAATAATGACCTAGCCCTACTCCGTGCATGTATTCTTTATTCTCTGCAAAAAAAAAAAAAAAAAGACTCTTGCTGCATCTTATTGAGTCACTGAACTTCTGAAGAGTAATTACCTTTGTTTGTCCGTGTGACTGTACGCTACTGCCTCCTAGTGGCCAAGTGAAGCACACCAGAAGGAACTGCAATGAATAAAATCATGATGCACACACTGTTGAACCGCTTTACGGTAGACTCGCAATTTATTTATTTATTTTTTCTCTTCAATACTTTGTTACATTGAGGAGTGGGCAGGGCGGTGTTGCAGCCCCATTTTATTAGACTTATTGGTGATGTATATCCTTACCTAGTAACCGTAATCAAGCTTTATTTTTATTTATTTTATTTTTTTTCCAATACAATTGAGTGGGTGGCATTATTTGCAGATTTTTCACTATTCGCAGGTGGCCTGATCCCTGCAGGTATCTGCTGCATTCAACTATATAAATGGCAACAGGTTAATTGTACCTACTATCTAGTGGTAGAGCATGGTATAGGTATCATCTGTAGTAAATTTCCCCTGGGTGTCACTGATCTTGTATCACCTGCTAACCAGTGACTCCTTGGATTCTTCATGTCTTATCAGTGAGCTGAAGAGGCGACTAAAAGCAGAGAAGAAAGCTGTGGAGAAAGAAGCCAAGGCCAAAGATCAGCTGCAGCAAAAGAAGGAATCCAATAATTGCGCATCATCGGACATTGCTGCCGCGGACGAGGAGACGCTCGACCCAAATGTGAGATTCTTGTATGAACGTTGGCTTTTATCCTTCTGAGCCCTATTTACGTTGTTTGCTTTCAAATGCAGCAATACTACAAGATTCGCACCCAGGCCGTTCAAGAGCTCAAGGGTACAGCTGAGGACCCGTATCCACACAAGTATCACGTTGACTTGTCGCTCACAGAGTTCATTGAGAAGTACAATCATCTGCAGCCGGGGGAACAGCTAAAGGATGTTGTTCTCAACGTGTCAGGTATTGCAATGCCTGAATCCTTTAGAAGGGATTGGATTTAAAGGTATAAATAAGAAACGCTTTTCTTCTTGTCTTGTGATTGGCAGGCCGCATCCATGCCAAGAGGGCATCTGGTGCCAAGCTCCTCTTTTATGACATGCGAGGCGAAGGCACCAAGTTGCAAGTTATGGCAAACTCCGGGTACTGAGAGTTTGAGTAAAACATTTTCATAGTTTATCCCTGTTGTCTGAATATTATGTGTATGTATTTGTTTTGGTTCACCAATTCACTGCCAGACATTTTCAAAGCAGTTGCCCATATTGCCAGTCATTCAAGAGCATTTTGACTGATATACCGAGACCCTTACAATATTGTTCCGTGACAAAAAACACCAAACCTTTAAAAGGTTTTTTTTTTAAGAAAAAAAAAAAAGAAAAAAGAAAAAAAACACCAAACCTATCAAAACAAAAAGTAGATTCTGTATCACCAGAAGAAAAAAGTTAGTCTGTTGTTTTTGCTAGAACATTACACCAAAAACATAGTTTTCTGATTAAAAAAAAAAAAAAAGCAGAGGAAAAAATGATTTTTGTGAGAACAATGACATTGATGCTAATATGTTTTGCTTTTGTGACACTTCAAACTATTAATAAAACAAAATAAAAGGTTTTTGATGACAAAAAAAACAGAAGGCAAAGTCATGGATTCTCCAACTTCTTGCTTTCTTCAACATTGAGTTTTTTCTCACCCCGTCAGGAACTACAAATCTGAGGAAGACTTTGTGGCCATCAACAACAAGCTCCGGCGCGGCGACATCATCGGTGTCCGTGGAAACCCGGGAAAGACTAAAAAGGGGGAGCTGTCCATCATCCCCATCGAGATGACGCTGCTCTCGCCTTGTCTCCACATGCTGCCTCACCTCCATTTTGGACTTAAAGACAAGGTAATACAGGCCACTATAACCACATTTGGCTATTAATTATCTTTAA